>NC_088914.1:79564621-79867652 GCF_963576675.1 Euphorbia lathyris | reverse complement strand
TTCATATATGAAATAACGGATTTAACGCATGCTCTGATACCACTAAAGGAAAATAGGCTAACGTTTGGCAGCGGAAATATAAAAATTTTAACCTTTTTCCATTAACCAAGATTCGTTAATCGTTATTTCATATAAAGAGAGATAGAAGGAAATACCTTTTGAAGATCTATCTATCGTTGCAATCATAGTGCCCACAACTCTTACTCCGAGTTCCCGAGCACAAGACAAAACACAATTCAAAATATGATTAGAACTCAACCGTATAAAAGCAACCAAAGTAGATTGCCTCTAATAAATCAACACAAGATCAAGGATAAGAGAAAGAGATTAATAATCAATTGAAACGGGAGGAAGCGGTGGATTATTTCGTCCTCAACTAGGGGTGTCGAAATTCTCTCTCTTCGGTTAGCTAGGGTTGGCCGAAATTCTCATGTAAGGGGGGTATATATACTCTCTTGTATCTAAACCCTAGTTAGATAGAATTAGGTTACTGAATAAAAATTTAATTCGGAATAAAATTCTTATTAGTTATTATCTATAATTATATCTAAATATAAAGATAATAATAATAACTTGACATGATAATAATAGAAGCAATTTAATCTCATTAAACCTCCTAACTTATTTATTCTTTAATTAATTTAATTCACAATCATAATCTAATTAGAATTGTTAAAAATCAAATTAATTATTTATGTATTTTATATACATAAAATCGCCCCCCTATGTACTGGGCCTTAGTGGACTCAGTTGGGCTTCCATCAATTAATTAACATCTGTTTCTCTTTTGGGCTCCAAGTCTTATGTGTGACCCATTAGGTTCTTATTGCTTCTAGCCGTATTCAACCATTAAATTAATTTTCTCAGAATTATATTTAATCTTTGCATAACGGAATGAGTATGCGAAATGTGATTGGCAGATCCGAAACATTCCCCCAGAGCTATAAGAAGACAGGTTGATTATGTCGTTGACCTTTCCGTATTAGTTACAGTATAATTCGATCCTTTATCAACTACATCCTTGAACAGAATCTTATAACTATGGATAATGTTAAGTCACATATAGCGAGACGTTCGTTTTACTTGTACAGGCCGAGTTGACTCTAATTAGATAGGCTAAGTGAAATCTGCATTTCAAGTCTTAAGCTATCACCTTGCAAGGATTTAGAGTCAAGTCTTCCACAAGCGATCCTTGGACGTATCTCACATTTATCAGGAGTGACAAATGCTCTATCCAATATATAACTATCCTGCAATTACTTCCTGTGATACCCAACATCTGCCGTTCACACCCCAGAGTCATCTCTGTTATGGATCGTGTTACAACAGGATCAAAGCATCATATTCCATAATCCAAAATCACTAATTAACATTCCTTTGAGTCTTAGGATTACTTATACCTATTAATACCAATGAGATGAACAGGTGACAAGGATAAATTTACCCATCATGTTATCTCAAGTCGGGTCCCCAATCCTAATGAACTCCCTTTCATCGGATCCATGTAACTGTCTAGATATCTGCATATCTGAAGCTTGTGAGATCAGCTCTCTGTCTCGACAGAAGACATTGTTACATGCAAGTCTCAGCAGTGATATGTCAATCCTATTTCTAAACATATTACTTAACTTGGGGTGGTTTTAAGTTTATTAGTTTATTATAAAGTTTCGTCTCACTTCATGCTTGTATGAACACTTTATAATCACTTTAAACAAACTTAGGGATTTCCTTTTATTAGACTTATTTAGTTCTTAAAAGAGGTTGCTTTTATATAGTTATGAAACCATATCTTATTAAAACAAATGATATAAATAACGTTTCATTTACATTAAGTTTATATCCTAGAACAATTGTCTATAGGACACTAAACCCCAACATACGACAACCCAACATAGAGTAGTGGTGCTTGATTTTCGAAGTAGGAGATGTATGAGAAAACGAACACCACAAGTAGAGACTAAGATTAAGTGGTGGAAACTGCAAGGGGAGAATCAACAAAAATTTGTGGATGAGATGGCCAAAAAAGATATTTGGACTTGTAATATGGATTTAGATATAGATTCGATGTGGACTAAGATGGAGCATAGTATAAGGTAAGTAGCGAAGGAAGTTCTAGGGGAATCTAAAGGTAGCATGCCACCGGGTAAGGACACATCTTGGTGGACAGAAGAAGTACGACAAGCAATAAAGAGTAAGCGAGAATCCTATAAAATATTAGGGAAGTGCAGGAGTGATTGTTGGTCCCTTGTAAGGTTGCAAATATAGTTCCAAGGGGGGGGGGTTAGGAACTATTTAAACTTTTTCTCTAATTTAGGTAGACTTCTTTTTCTAAAGAAAAAGGTTTCAACAGCGACGCTGAGTAAATAGCAAGATACTGGTTTAGTCAACAGGTGACTAGGTCAGTTTCTTAGCTTGAGTCAGGAGATAGCACTTAGAGTCTATTCCTGAGCTCAGACGTTCAACGCGCACAACTCAACTTGACCTCTTTACTTGGTCAGTTTTGATTATTTAAAGCAAGCAATATAAATAAGGAGTTAAGGTTTAGAAATACTTCACTCAGCAGATTTATCCAGGTTCGGCTTCTTCTAAGCCTACGTCCTGTCCCCGGAACACTTCCGAGATTTCAAATCCTCTACTGAGCTCTTTAAAGGTAGAGCCTCAAACCTTTTACAATATCAGCAATTGAGTATGACAAGAGTACCTTCCTCTATACTTCTACTCAATCCTAATCTCTCCGCTGAGTACTTAAAACCGAGTACTCAGCCTCTCCTTTCTATTCCTAGAAATGATTAAGATTTGTCCTAAACAACAATTGCTAGAACACCTTAGATGATTGAGGATCAATCACTCTAGACTTTTACACAAATGAATAAGCTTGTGGTGTAAGAATTTGCTTTGCTTTTGATGAAGAACTTTTGTACACGTTTGATCAGCGTAACGGCTTTTGCTCAAAGTTCTCTATTGAATGTGGATTCTGAATGCTCTATTTATAGAGAGCTGTGAGAGCTTCTGGTTATTTCGAATTTCGAAATAACCGTTGGAGGAAAACGGCTTCATGTCGCTTTCACTCAGTCTGTTCAGCAGTTCTCTTAGCCAATCAGATTCCAGCATCTTCTGTTCTTCGGTCAGTGTGGCAGTATGTTCCTCCAAATCGGGTAATGTCAAACAGACAGCTTCCTACGTCTTCTGTTCTTTACCAACAGAGGAAATACTTGGTCCGGAAGTTGCTTTGTAGTCAGCGGCTGTCTTGTACGTTTTGTCGAGACAGCTCAGCAGCTTCATACCGAAGTTGTCTACGTGGATCTTCTCGATCCTTCATTGGTGAGCTGCGTTTCAATATTCAACGGCAGCGTTTTGAAACACGCGGGCTGAGTGGCCTTGGCCTTATTTGACTTGGGCTTTGACTTCCATATAGGGCTTGGGCCTTATGATCTTTATGTCTTATAACAATTATAAACTCAACATTGAACAAACACATTAGTAACAATAAATCAAAGCATTTAAACTTAATGTGTTATAGAATGTTTAATCTCACTTAATTAATTTTGTCAAATCAAAATCCTGTGGAAAGGTGTTTCAACAAACTCCCCCATTTTGATGTTGGCAAAACTAATCAGCAAGGAACTCAGCTTTGAGTTCCCCCATGATAGTTGACCCTTTTGATTAAGTGAACTCCCCCGTCAGGGCTGAGCTACTGACTTAGTTCTATTCTAAACATTCTAAGGTTTAATTGAATAAGTCTAAGATCAGTTTTTAGGTATAGGTCAGCTTATGGGACATATTCTATTTTACTCAGTATTCAACGGAAGTAATGTATAGTGACAGAGCGCTGAGTAATTTATTTGTTCAATGGTTTATATTAGACAAGTTCAAACATTAATTTTTACGCAACATGCATTCAGATAATACTTAGCATTTGAAGGATAAATAACAAAAGAAGTTAGGCATATTGAATTTGAATTGCTTTTAAAAGAAAAGATAAGGACAGACAGAGCAAACAGACATAAGGAATTCTTAACTACTACTAAATTCCTTCCTAACTTCTTCCCTAACTTCTAACGTTGAGTTCCTTCTCCTGAATTGCCACTTTTCTCCCCCGTTTTGCCAGCAGCAGTAGGCAAATTGACGGATGGGGCAGTGGACTTGGTGAGTTCTTGCAGCAGACGAATTTGACCCTCCAAAGAATTCATGTGATTGACCATAGTCAACATGAGTTCGGTCATTTTGGTCATTTGAGCTTGGGTTGGTTGCTGCGTCTGAATCGAAGAGAAATGGTTGATCAAGTCATGGATTTCACGTAGAATTTGGTGAGTTACAGATGGATGAGAGGACTGATCTTGAGTGGACTGGTTATGGTATGGTGGAGAATGAACTTGTTCTTGAAGCAGAGTGTTAACTGAGGCAATGACACGCCGTCCTGATTCAGTAGCACCTAGGTTTGCAAATTTGGTAGAAGTGGGCTTGCACTGAGTGCTTTGAGTAGCATCAGGACTATGGGGTGTGTTGACTTCAGGTGCTGAGTTGCTCTGGTATTGAGTTGGAGGTGGGATTTGAGCTTCTTTTGGACTAGCAGGGGTTTTGGCTTGTTTTTCACTTTGAGGAACAGAGGCTTGTTTTTATGGAGAACCCTCTTGGGTAATGTGGGGCTCAAGAACAGTTTCTTCTTCTGTTCTCATTTTCTTCTGAGCTGACTCAGCTAGGTCCTGATCAGCTTTCTTTTTGTTGCTTTCCATTAGCTTTACCTTTCTTGGGACAGTACGAATATCCTTCGAGCAGGTTCCCTTTTTCTTCTTCTTCTCAGTTTGAGCAATTTCAGATGGCACAGTAGAAGTATACTTAGTTTGAGGTTCATGTGTTGGTTCTGTACCCTCATCAGATTGAGCAGTTTCAGCCATAACATTAGCTATAGCATCCTCCAGATCTGTTAGATTTTCCATTTCTCCAATGGGTTGCTCAATCTCAGCCATAATATCCTCCTTCTCAGTGCTTCCATTTCCGTCATATCCTTTCAGGGGTTGACTATGTGATAGTCCATTCAGCAGACCTACAGTGATAACATTTCCTGATGAACTTATTTCACCTACAGTCTCTATATTCTTGTCCTGTATTATCTTTGTGATGAGAGAACCCAAACGGAGCTTCCTTCCACTTAGTTGAAAAGCTCCGACCAGAAAGATAGGGAGATTGAATGGAGTGCTGGTCAGCATGTGCCAGATGAAGCATTGTTCAAAGTTGGAGGCGGATGAGGGTGAGCTGAGTTTAGGAAAGATGAAGTTGGTCAGCATGAAGTGGACCATCTTCTGATTTTTGCCCATGCAGGTGCTGGGTACTTCTCCTTTGTAGTCTCTGGGTTTACAGAACCCCTTCATCTTTTCTGCGATGGCTTTTGGTATTGGCTCCTTTGTTGTCCTGAACTGGATCCCTGTATTTGGTATATCTAGCAGTGTTGCTAGATATTCAGGAGTTAACACTATCTTTTGACCTTTAACTGTGGTCTCTAAGTAGTCAGAGTCATCTGCATCAACGTGCAGGTTAGAGTAGAACTCTCTCACTATCGTGGGATAGGTTTGTCCGGAAAGAGAGAAGAGACCTTTCCATTTGTTCTTTTTGATCCATTCACAGAATGGTTTCTCAGAAGAGACGAAACCAGAGTGAAAGTATCGACTCCTTAGTACTTCTTGATTCTTGGCCCAAGAGTGTACCTTGATCATCCTTCTTACCATGCTAGTTGAAGGACCAGCCTGATCAGTGGATTTGAGGGTTGGAGAGTAGGTACTTTTGTTTAAGGACATTTTTTGAAGTTCTGAAGCTCTTAAGTGCTTAAGGAAAATTCTGAAGCTTTCTAAAGTTCAGTGCGCATGAAAAGAAGGTAGTGGGTTAATATCCACTATTTATAGATTTTTAACTTGGATTTCCATTTGAATTTTGGTCGGTTTTGCCCTTGGGTTGTCCAATCGGCAGAAAATCTGACATTTATGACACTTTAAGACGTATTCGGCGCATGCGCAGTACAGGTGTCATTACGCGTGTGGTGGCATTAAATGCTAATAATTACTTTTACTCAGCGTGTGTTGTTATAAACGTTTCATATTCTGAGTAGTCAGTTTTGTTCAACGGATAGTTATAGAGATTAGTTACTCGGCATGAGATAACTCACTCAGTGTGCATTTAAGTATGCTGAATTGCTCTCGTGCTAGAGGCTTTGTAAAGATATCAGCGAGCTGCTCATCTGTTGGTACATAAGTCAGCTTGATTTCTTCCTTGAGTACATGATCTCTGATGAAGTGATGTCTTATGCTGACATGCTTCATTCTGCTGTGCTGGATTGGGTTCTTTGAGAGGTCAATTGCACTTTTGTTGTCGCATTTAACTTCAATTGTCTTTGTTTGAACACCATAATCTTCAAGCTGTTGCTTAATCCATAGGACTTGAGCAACACAGCTTCCAGCAGCAATGTACTCAGCTTCAGTTGTGGACAGGGCTACTGACGCCTGCTTCTTGCTGAACCAAGATACAAGACAGCTTCCTAGGAAATGGCATCCTCCAGAGGTGCTTTTTCTTTCCAGCTTGTCTCGTCCATAGTCAGCGTTAGTGTATCCAATGAGTGTAAAGTCATGAGTATTTGGATACCACAAACCTGCATTAACTGAGCTTTGCAAATATCTAAGGATCCTTTTTACAGCTATGTAATGGGATTCCTTAGGGTTAGCCTGATATCTAGCACAATAACATACTGAGAACTGAATGTTCGGTCTACTTGCTGTTAAGTAAAGTAAAGAGCCAATCATACCTCGGTACAACTTGCTGTCTACTGACTTACCATTTTCATCAGCACAGAGGACAGTGTCAGTGCCCATAGGAGTGGATATTGGCTTACAATGTTCTAGTTCATATTTCTTCAATATCTCCTTGGCATATTTAGCTTGACTGATGAATATGCCATTCTTTCCTTGCTTAATTTGAAGTCCAAGGAAGAAGTTGAGTTCTCCCATCATTGACATTTCGAATTCAGTCTGCATTTGCTTGCTAAATTCCTTGCACATAGATTCATTAGTAGCACCAAATATAATGTCATCTACATATATTTGAGCCAGCAGGGTATCTTTACCCTTTCTTTTAATGAATAAGGTTGTATCAGCTTGACCCCTGACATAGTTTCTAGTCAGTAAAAAGTTGGTCAGCCTCTCATACCAAGCACGTGGTGCTTGCTTGAGACCATACAGAGCCTTTTTGAGTTTGTAAACGTGGTTTGGGAACTTAGAATCCTCAAACCCTGGAGGCTGATTGACATAGACCTCCTCGTTTATTACTCCATTAAGAAATGCACTTTTAACATCCATTTGAAACAGTTTAAAATTCATATAAGATGCATATGCACATAAAATCCTAATTGCTTCTAGCCTTGCCACTGGGGCAAAGGTCTCACCGTAGTCAATACCTTCTTGCTGATTGTAGCCCTGAGCTACAAGTCTTGCCTTGTTTCTGACTACGTTTCCTTGTTCATCCAGCTTGTTCCTGAAGACCCATCTCGTTCCAATGGTCTTTTGGCTCCTTGGATGTGGCACTAGCTCCCATACATTATTCCTCTTGAATTGGTTGAGTTCCTCTTGCATGGCATTCATCCAGAATTCGTCATACTCAGCTTCGGCAAAGTTCTTCGGCTCCTGAACTGAGACGAAAGCTACATTGCCGAGATACTTCCTTAGTTGATTCCTTGTCATCAGCGTATTTCCAGCAGAATCAAGGATTAAACTTTCAGAGTGCCCTCTTGGAATCCTTATTTCTTTGGGTAGATTCATGTCTTGTGTTGTTCCTGTTTCAACAATCTCTGCAGAAGTAGATGGGTCAGTAAAAGTAATCTTAGGTTCACTCTTACTCTTGGTCAGCCTTTTCGTGAATGACTCAGTAGCTGGTTCTGAGTCAGCGATGGTTACTGAGTTTGGATCATCTTCGGTCAGCGGCTGGTATCTACCTGCAGGGTCAGTTTCATCGAACTCTACATGTATTGATTCTTCTAATACTTGAGTTCTCTTATTAAAAACTCTGTATGCTTTGCTGTTTGTTGAGTAGCCTAGAAAGATAGCCTCATTAGCTTTTGAATCAAATTGTGCTAAGCTATCTTTGGTATTTAAAATAAAACATCTACAGCCAAAGGCACGAAAGTATCCAATGTTGGGCTTTCGTCCTTTCCAAAGTTCATAGGGGGTTTTCTTAAGTATAGGTCTAACTAGAGCCCTATTCAGAATATAGCATGCTGTGTTAACAGCTTCTCCCCAAAAATACTTTGGAAGCCTATGCTCATCCAGCATTGTCCTGGCTATTTCAACCAGAGTTCTGTTCTTCCTTTCTACAACCCCATTTTTCTGAGGTGTTCTAGGAGCAGAAAAATTGTGGTCAATGCCGCTGGCTTCACAGAATTCAACAAACTTTTGGTTTTTGAATTCTCCACCGTTATCACTACGGATATGAGCTAATTTTAGGTCTTTTTCATTTTCAATTTTCCTAACCAAATTTGAAAATGTCTCAAAGGTCTCATCCTTGCTGGTCAGCAAGATAACCCACGTATACCGAGAGAAATCATCTACAATGACCAAGGAAAATCTTCTTCCACCCAGACTCAGCGGCTGGACTGGACCAAAGAGATCCAAGTGTAGTAATTCTAACGGAAGTTTAGTTGAGACAATGTTTTTACTGTGAAAAGATTGTTTGGTTTGTTTTCCAGCTTGGCAAGCGTGGCATAATTGATCTTTTTGAAATTTAAGTTCAGGCAGTCCCTCAACCAATTGCTTTCTTGCTAGTTTGGCCAGGAGGTCCATGCTTACATGACCAAGTCTCCTGTGCCATAGCCAGGAATTTTCTTCCTTTGTTACTAAGCACACAGTTTTTGAAAACTTTTTCTCTAAGTCTAGCATAAAGACATTATCTATCCGAGGGGCAGTTAAAATTAACTCATTAGTTTTACCCTCGTATATTTTACATCCAGTAGCATCAAATATAACTTTTCTCCCATTGTCACATAGCTGAGCTACGCTGAGTAAGTTATATTTGAGTCCGCTGACTAGGGAGACAGATTCAATAGTAGGATTACCTCTGATGGTTCCTGAGCCTACTATCTTACCCTTCTTGTTGTCTCCAAAACTTACACTCCCTCCTCGTTTACGTTCAAACGTGATGAACTGAGTTTCATCACCCGTCATATGCCTTGAGCATGCGCTGTCAATATACCACATCTTTGACTTCTCGGCACATCTCAGGCTTACCTGCATTGTAACTAGTTACTTTTAGGTACCCAATTCTTTTTGGGTCCTGACTTGTTAGGTGCAACAAGTATAGCATCATATTTTATTTTATGGCGACATACATGGATAGTATGGCCATTCTTTCCACAGAAGTCACAACTGACCTTCTGTTTAGGATTTTTTACTGACTTGTCAGCACCCCAGTGCTAAGCGTGCCAGCACACTTTAGTAGTGTGTCCTAACTTCCCACAAAAGTCACACTGGACTTTTCGCTGGGGATTCCATCTCTGTTGAGTACCTTGGTACTGAGTTCTAAGAGGAATGTTATTTTTCTTAGGAACCTTTAGTTGGTTCTGGATGGTTGTGACGTCCTTCCTCAGTTTCTTTGAAACTGACTGGACTTCAGACACATACTCATGCATGATCTTCATGTTATCATGCAGATTCGAATTGTCCTGAAGAAGGTATCTGAGGTCACTCAGTTTGACCTCTTCCACTTCGTCACAGCGCCTGCTGAGTGCTCTAACCTTTTTATTACACTTCTTAACAACTGTATAGAGATCACTCAGGGCATTAGCCATATCGTTTCTGAGCTGGGGAAGAGAAATTACCTCATTTGATTGCTCTTTATCATCTGATGCGATGGATGGGTCAGCATGCTCAGAGATGCATGGCTCAGCAAGTTCGTCAGCCATAAAGCATATCTTCGCTGACTCGGTGGCCTCAGTTTCTGTTGATGAAGATTCATCACTGTCACTCCAAGTAGCCACCATTGCCTTCTTCCCACTCTTCTTGTCTTTCCTCAGCGTGGGGCAGTTCGACTTAATATGGCCAGCTTGATGGCACTCAAAGCATGTAATGGGCTTTGAGCTGTCCTTTCTGTATTTGCTGTCGCTTGAGTCAGCCTTATACTTATCAAACTTTTTGTAAGGCTTTTTAGAATATTTGTCGTTCTTCCTGAACAGCCTCTTCATCTTTCTTGTGAACATGGCCATCTCCTCATCATCAGTTGAACTCCCGTCAGTGGAGTCAGCCTTCATGACAAGTGACTTCTGCCTCTTGTCATCAGATTTTTCCTTCACCTCAAAGTTTTTCATGGATATCTCATGGGTCAGCAATGAACCGATGAGTTCGTCATATTTGTAGGTGGTTAAATCCTGAGCTTCCTCAATTGCTGTCTTCTTTGCTTGCCAGTCTTTTGGAAGACTCCTGAGTATCTTTTTGACTTGTTCTTCCTCAGTGAAGATTTTCCCAAGTCTCTTGAGCTCATTAATGATGTTGGTGAACCTTGCGTTCATGTCTGAAATGCCCTCATCATTGTTCATCTCGAACAGCTCGTACAGTCTCATTGCTGATTCACCTTGGATTCTTTTACTTTGTTTGTTCCCTCGTAGGTGACTTCCAGCTTCTTCCAGATCTCTTGTGCCGACTCACAACCTGAGATTTTGTTATATTCTGCAGCATCGAGCGCACAGTGAAGCATATTGATAGCCGAAGCATGGTTTTGAAGCTTTTTGAGATCATCCTCTGTCCATTCAATCTCAACTTTAACAACTGACTGGCCAGCAACAACTTTCACAGGTACAAACGGGCCTTGGACTATAGATAGCCAGGCACTCATGTTTGTAGCTTGAATGAAGTTCTTCATCCTATTCTTCCAAAAGGTATAGTTTGACCCGAAGAATAGGGGAGGCCTAGTAATAGACAGCCCCTCAGGTAATATCTGAGTTGTCTGGTTTCCAGGGAGAAACTGAGTGCTGTTTTCACCCATGGTATGGATCAACTCAAGGTTGTTAGACCTTTAGTAATGAGCTTTTAAGCTCTGATACCACTTGTTGGTCCCTTGTAAGGTTGCAAATATAGTTCCAAGGGGGGGGGTTAGGAACTATTTAAACTTTTTCTCTAATTTAGGCAGACTTCTTTTTCTAAAGAAAAAGGTTTCAACAGCGGCGCTGAGTAAACAGCAAGATACTGGTTTAGTCAACAGGTGACTAGGTCAGTTTCTTAGCTTGAGTCAGGAGATAGCACTTAGAGTCTATTCCTGAGCTCAGACGTTCAACGCGCACAACTCAACTTGACCTCTTTACTTGGTCAGTTTTGATTATTTAAAGCAAGCAATATAAATAAGGAGTTAAGGTTTAGAAATACTTCACTCAGCAGATTTATCCAGGTTCGGCTTCTTCTAAGCCTACGTCCTGTCCCCGGAACACTTCCGAGATTTCAAATCCTCTACTGAGCTCTTTAAAGGTAGAGCCTCAAACCTTTTACAATATCAGCAATTGAGTATGACAAGAGTACCTTCCTCTATACTTCTACTCAATCCTAATCTCTCCGTTGAGTACTTAAAACCGAGTACTCAGCCTCTCCTTTCTATTCCTAGAAATGATTAAGATTTGTCCTAAACAACAATTGCTAGAACACCTTAGATGATTGAGGATCAATCACTCTAGACATTTACACAAATGAATAAGCTTGTGGTGTAAGAATTTTCTTTGCTTTTGATGAAGAACTTTTGTACACGTTTGATCAGCGTAACGGCTTTTGCTCAAAGTTCTCTATTGAATGTGGATTCTGAATGCTCTATTTATAGAGAGCTGTGAGAGCTTCTGGTTATTTCGAATTTCGAAATAACCGTTGGAGGAAAACGGCTTCATGTCGCTTTCACTCAGTCTGTTCAGCAGTTCTCTTAGCCAATCAGATTCCAGCATCTTCTGTTCTTCGGTCAGTGTGGCAGTATGTTCCTCCAAATCGGGTAATGTCAAACAGACAGCTTCCTGCGTCTTCTGTTCTTTACCAACAGAGGAAATACTTGGTCCAGAAGTTGCTTTGTAGTCAGCGGTTGTCTTGTACATTTTGTCGAGACAGTTCAGCAGCTTCATACCGAAGTTGTCTACGTGGATCTTCTCGATCCTTCATTGGTGAGCTGCGTTTCAATATTCAACGGCAGCGTTTTGAAACACGCGGGCTGAGTGGCCTTGGCCTTGTTTGACTTGGGCTTTGACTTCCATATAGGGCTTGGGCCTTATGATCTTTATGTCTTATAACAATTATAAACTCAACATTGAACAAACACATTAGTAACAATAAATCAAAGCATTTAAACTTAATGTGTTATAGAATGTTTAATCTCACTTAATTAATTTTGTCAAATCAAAATCCTGTGGAAAGGTGTTTCAATAGTGATGAGAACTACGAAAAGTACAAAGAGGCTAAAAGGGAAGTAAAGAATGTCATACGAGATGCTAGAGCAAAGGTGAATCGGGATCTGTACACAAAATTGGATAAGAAGGAAGGGGAAAGAGACATATATAGAATTGCTCGGATGAGAGATAGGAAGACGCGAGATCTCGGAAAAGTTAAATGTGTGAAGGGTGTGGACCAAAAAGTCCTAGTTGGAGATAAGGATATCAAGGAACGATGGAGGTCCTATTTTGATAACTTATTTAATGGAGATCGCGGACAAGAGGTTGGAGATATAAGTATCCCTCGCGATATGATAAATCGTGAATGTGTACGGAGAATTCAAAAGGGTGAAGTCAAAATGGCATTAAATAAGATGAGATTGAAGAAAGCAGTAGGACCTGATGGCATCCCTATTGAGATTTGGAGATGTTTGGGAGAGAGAGGAATCGAATGGTTGACGACGTTCTTCAATAAAATTTGGAGAAACAATAAGATGCCATCCGAATGGAGGAAAAGTATCCTAATCCCGTTGTATAAGAACAAATGCGATGTCCAAGATTGTGCCAACTATCGAGGAATCAAATTAATGAGTCACATTATGAAATTGTAGGAGCGATTGATCGAACAAAGACTAAGGAGGACGATGAAGATCTCAGAAAACCAGTTTGGCTTTATGCCGGGAAGATCAACTATGGAAGCCATCCACCTAATGAGACAATTAATGGAGCACTATCGAAATAAGAAGAAAGACTTGCATATGGTTTTCATTGACTTGGAGAAGGCATATGATAAGGTACCAAGGGAAGTACTTTGGTGGGCCCTAATAAGGAAAAGCATTTCGCGGAAATATGTTGACATCATAAAGGACATGTATGAGGGAGCATGCCCGAGTGTACGAACCAGTGTTGGGAAGACTGAAGAGTTCCCTATTACGATTGGAGTGCATCAAGGTTCTGCACTAAGCCCATTTCTTTTTGCCATCATTATGGATGAACTAACGAGTTCACTTCAAGATGGTATACCATGGTGCATGTTGTTTGCAGATGATATTGTGTTGGCTGATGAGACGAAAGAAGGCGTGGAGAGGAAGTTGGAACTATGGAGACAAACTTTAGAATCTAGAGGCTTTAAGCTGAGCCGAAGTAAGATAAAATATTTGGAGTGTAAGTTTAGCGGCGATAGGAGTAGGGAGGCAGGGACAATCACCCTAGATTGGAGAGTTGTTCAAGCATCGGATTGCTTTCGGTATTTAGGATCTATTATCCAAACGGATGGAGAAGTGGATGGAGATGTTGCCTATAAGATTAAATCTGGTTGGGCGAAGTGGAAGAGTGCTATGGGTTTCCTTTGTGACCCCAGCATGCCAAATAGATTGAAGGGAAAATTCTATCGCACGGCAATCAGACCAGCACTGTTATATGGTATGGAGTGTTGGGCAGTGAAACACTATCACACTCAAAAGATGTCGGTGGTGGAGATGTGTATGTTGAGATAGATGTGTGGTCATACGAGAAAGGATCGGGTGAGTAATGAAATAATTAGGACAAAAGTAGGGGTTAAATCTATTGGGAGTAAAATGAGGGAAAACCGACTAAGGTGGTTTGGCCATGTAAGACGAAGAGCGCTTGATGCGCCGATTGGGAGGACTGATGAGTGGCAAAGGGATGTAGTGGTGAGGGGTAGGGGAAGACCTAAGCAAACTTGGAGGAGGGTGATCGATATTGATATGAGTGTATTGGGGATTGAGGAAAATATGGTTGTGGATAGGAAAGAGTGGAGGGAGAGAATTTGTGTCGCTGACACGACTTGATTTCACGGTTTTATATGATGGTTCATGTTACCCGACCCCGAATCATTTTGGGACTAAGGCTTTGTTGTTGTTGTTGTATGGATAGGTACATTGACTCATTGAATTATCTCATTGGCGAACAACTAGGCACTTTCAATTAGAGAATATAGATAGGTATGTTGAATAATTTCTGAGCTTTTGACATCTAAGTCAATATACTTACATACATATAAAGATTAAATTGATTTCTAAACTTGGTTTGCATGATAGATTTGGTATAAAACGAATACCAAGTGATATCATACGATATAAGATAGACCATGTGTTACTATTATGAGCATTTATGCTATCAACCATAGGATTTTTTCATATAACATGATTAAGACATCATAATGAGAAATTTTAGTGTGCGCCCGACATTCCACCTTAGAAACTGATATGGTATGCCTAACCTGTTAAAAAATGACATGTGTTATAAAATTAACAACACATTAAAAAAATTATAAGGGAAAATATAATAAAGATTATCCAGTCTTCTTATTCTTCACGTCCCTCCTTCTGTCGTTCTTTCTTTCTTCCATTTTTTTTCATCTGGATCTATCCCATAACCAAAATATTTTCTCAACTCATTTATCTACCACTTTCAAACACAACCATAAATTTACGGTTCATTCTCTTTCGTTGGTCGTCGTCGCTATTCCGTCCGATCTCCACCCGGTCACCACCAGTTCATTCTCCTCCTCTACTAATGCTTGATTTTGAGTAAAAATCCTCCATCTTAAGGAAAAGGCCTTAGATTTGGCTTCAGTTTCATCTAAACATGCATAAAGAAAATAAATAGCTGTTGGTTCTGGATTATGATTAATTGTATAATATATTGATCAATGCTTCTAATTTTAGCATATTTTTCATATACGAATGACAAGACAATGTAAAATAATCAAAAGTTTCAACTGAAAAAGTCTGCACAGTTTGTCTAAAGACTTGTTTTCTCTTATTTGTTGATGTTTTGGAGTTGGGTTCTTTAATTTGCTGCATAAAAAAACCAAAAATCATCATAGAAAACACTGAAGGGTGATTAGTTATTGTTTTGATTTTTACCTTATAATTAATTTTATAAGAGCTGTTAAGTTTTTTTACGGATATAATTTTATTTAAAATGGAAAGAACTGTAGGAGGAGGGACGTGAAGAAGAAGACTAGGTAATGTTTATAATTTTTTATTAACACATGTCATTTTCTAATAGGTTAGACATACCACTTCAACTTTTACACGTGGTATGTCTGGCACATACTAAAATTTCTCCATCGTAATATATCTCACCAATTTATAATACATCCAATAGGATATTTATAATATAATTATTTTAATATAAAATTTATATTATCTTAATAATATATGTAGTTATATGGTTTCAAAAAATATTATATAATTATTGAACTAATTATAAGGCGGGAAGTAACCATTTTTATAAGACTTGATATATCTTATTGGCAATATAATTAGTCACTTGAAATTAGTAAATATAGAGAGGTACATGAAATTATTGCCGAGCTTTTGACATCTAAAGTCAATATATTTACATGCATGCAAAGATTAAATTAGTTTTTAAACTTAGTTTGTATAATAGATTTGATATAAAACAAATACTAAGTGATATCAGGAGATAGAAAATAGACCATGTGGCACTATCATGAGCATTTACATGATCAACCATAGGATTTTGCCACATAACACGATTCAGGCTTCGTAATAGATTTCACCAATTTATAGTATATCTCATAGGATATTTATAATATAATTATTTTAATATATAAAATTTATATTATCTTAATAATTTATGTAATTATATGATTTTAAAACATATTATATGATTATTACACTAATTATAAGGAAGGAAGCAACGGTTTTATAAGACTTGAATTATCTTATTGGCAATATAATTAGTCACTTGCCATTAGAGAATATAGAGAGGTACATTGAATTATTTCTGAACTTTTGACATTTAAGTCAATATATTTACATATTTATATATATATATATATATATATATATATATATATATATATATGTATTAAATTGGTTTCTAAAGTTGGTTTGCATAATAGATTTGATATAAAATGAATACTAAGTGATATAAGGCGATATAACATAGACAATGTGGCACTATCATGACCGTTTATGTGATCATCCATAGGAATTTTCCATATAACAGATCTCGTCAATTTATAATATATCTCATAGGATATTTATAATATAATTATTTTAATAAAATTAATCATTTATGTAATTATATGATTTTAAAAAATATTATTTAACTATTAAACTATCAATATTATCTTAAAAATATTTATATTTATATTTATATTGTTAAGATAATTTAACAATATGAGTTATCTTAGATTTATTTATGAAATGTAAAATATGGACTTTGCTTTATATTTAACAGTTGATATTTCAGATTTTGCAATTTCAATCACTGGAAAAATGGATTGTTGAAGTCGTGCATGTGTTGTAGTTTGAAGGTGTGAATTGATCTTAGGCAATTTATAAAAAAATGACTAGATTTTGAACTGAATCTATACTGAAAGAATGTTTTGGGTTAAATTGACAATCCATGCCAATTTAAAGGACCAATATGACCCTTAATAACTATTTATAATATATCTAATATGATACTTATAATAGAATTATTTTAATATATAAAATTTATATTATCTTAATAATTTATGTAATTATATGATTTCAAAAAATATTATATAATTATTAAACTGATTATAAGGCGGGAAGTAATGGTTTTATAAGATTTGAATTATCTTATTGGTGATATGATTAGTCCCTTGTAATTAGAGAATATAGAGTGATACATTGAATCATTTCCGAGCTTTTGACATCTAAGTCGATATATTTACATATATATAATTTAATTGGTTTCTAAACTTGTTTTGCATAATAGATTTGGTATATAAAAAAAATACTAAGTGATATCAGGTGATATAAGATAAACCACATGGCACTATCATGACTGTTTACGCGATCATCCATTGGATTTTTCCACATAACACAATTCAGGCATCGTAATAGATCTCACCAATTTATAATATATTCCATTGGATGTTTATAATATAATTATTTTAATATATAAAATTTATATTATCTTAATAATTTATGTAATTATATGATTTTAAGAAATATTATATAATTATTAAACTATTAATATTATCTTAAAAATATTTATATTTATATTGTTAAGATAATTTTAATAATATGAGTTATCTTAGATTTATGTATGAAATGTAAATGTTGACTTTGCTTTATCTTTAACAGTTGGTATTTCAGAATTTGTGATTTCAATGACTGAAAAATAGACCTCTATTACAACTTAAATGATCAATATGACCCTTAATAACTGAATCTTATTGGCCTCAGTTATCTACCAAAAACTGATGTCAAGGCTTGAATTATCTTATTGGCTTCGATTGTTTGTAAGTAACTGATGCCAAAGACATATGGTTAAGGCGGGAAGTAACGCTTTTTATAAGATTTGAATTATATTATTGGCGTCGGTATATGGTAGATTTGTGTTCATTTGCTTAAGATTATATTGTTTTGTACAATGTAGGTTAAATATGTTCTTGCTTAATAACTATAGAGCTAAATTTGTTCCTTATCACTACTAGAAAATTGTCGAATTGGGGACGGAAAATTCTGTCAAAAATTGTCTGATTCCATCACTGAATTCGCTTACGGACGGATTTAAGACGGAACAAAACCGTGGTTATATTGATCGACGCAGATTTCGCTGACGTTTTTTATGACGGAATTTCATGACGGATATTTCAATAATATATTTACCTTGTAAAGTTGTGTGAAAAGATCCAAAAATCATGAGGAAATCATATAAAAACAAATATAATATCACAAACTGTAAATTTGGACATTATTTCAGAAGAATTAAAATTTTATTTGCATTTCCAACAAATTTGACATGCTCAAATATTTGCAAATATGTTAATAATGTAAAAGCTGATATTCATGTCCTCCAATGCTAACCAAATATCTTTTCCCTTCTGGCTATTAACAGCAAAACCAATTAAGACACTAAATTCCTTTCCTTAATTAACATATCCCAATTCCTATGATCATGAGCTAGTCTACTCTGAATTTCCTCCACCTTTAATAATGCTCCTTAATCTTTTTAAAAAAAATTAGCAAACTCTAGCCTATTTAAATTTTTAAGAGCTTCGTTCACATTTTTAAGCTTATGCCATAATTGACATATGTTACTCCCATGAAAGATGTGAAAACGATAGAAAGGGGAAGAGGCAGCGGAAACAACAGTGAGAGAAAGGGAGCTGGAATGAAATGAAAAGAAAGATAAGGAAACCTTAAAATATTGGTGGAAAATGATAGGAGTGGACGTGATCTATGTGACGTCGTTCTTCTATTCTTGTGCTAAGTACATAAATGCCCATATCAGGTGTTATTAGGCCAGTGACAGTGAAGGGTAAAATCAGAAATTGAAAATCTAAATTCAATTTAAATTTATTTTTTATTTTTTTTAATCAAAATTTAATTTAATTTAATTTTGTTCATGTTAATTCTATGTTAATATTTTTTAATAATATTTTTATAAGTAATGTTAATGTTAAAAAAATTAAAATTCTTATAGTTATTTTATAAAACCATATACATATATTTTTGGCTTTTTTAATTTTTTAAAATTAGTTTTATTTAATATTTTAGATAAAATAAAATTGTAAAAATACTTTTCCATTGTGACTGAATGGATAAATACGCCTCTAAAAATATCAATGCACTATGACCACTACAAGAAAATTGCTTTTTGGCAACAACATTTTGCAACAAAATAAAAAGTTGTTGCCAATAATTACTTTTGGTAACGTGATATCTTCGGTCATTACTAAAGTTTGTTACTATAAATGACTCGCTATCCCCCCTTGGTAAGTTTTGGGGATCGATAGATGCTAATAGTTTTGGTAACAAGATATTTGTTACTCTATATTTTACTATTTACAGTAACAAAAACTCCACGTTGCTTTAAATAAAAAACTTTGTGCAACTCAACAAATTGTTGCTAAAGTTGTTTATTCAATTAATTAAAAAATTAATATGTATATTAATAATCTTTCTACCAATTCTCCCTCCAAAAAATTGGTTTGGCGGGCTTTGTCCCGAAAATGATTAATTTTGGCAACATCGGTGTTGTAGTCGTAGAATAAACTTTTTATAGCAACAATTCTGGTTGTTAGAGTTAATAAACTATATATGGCTACAAATGTGTTGTTGTGAAAGATAATTATTCGATTAAAATTAATACATATTCCCCCATGCCCTCCCTCCAAAACTTTTAGAAGGCGGAAGTTGTGAATTTTTTTACGAAATTTGGCAACAATATTTTCATAGCTGTAAATAAACAGTTGTATGGCTACAAAACACGATTGTTGTGAAAGCAGTTATTTAATCAATTAAAAAAGCATGCAATTCATTAATATATACTTCTCCTAAAACATTTACTGAGTGGGTTTTTTAAAAAAGATATTTAGTTTGGCAATAATGTTGTTGTTATAATAATGATATATGTTTAGCAAGAATTTTCCGAAATAAAGTAAATTAGGTCTTTTCTACTCTCCCTCCAAAAATTTGGCAACAATTTGTTGGTTGCAGAAAAGGAAAATATTTATAACAACAATGGTTTTTTGTTGCGTAAATTTGAAAATGTTTAGCTTCAGGCTGTATCGTTGCAGAAGAACAATATTAGATTTATTAAAAAATAATATTAATTGATATTATTATGTAGTCCTGAATTATGCCCGCGTAGAAGTGAAAAAATTAATAATAAAAAAGAAACCCCTCCTACTTAACCCTATCCTTATCAATTATCTGCGTCTTTTTTTTTTTTTGCTCATATCTGAAACCCTAAATCATCCACCAAAAAAATCAATTATCTGTGTCTGTAACTCTAAACTTTCCTCTTCCACCTCTATAATCGGTGGAAGGGAAGTGATAGGGGTCAAAAAACCCTATCTTTAGGTACGGTTTTTAGGCTAGTTTAGTTTAGTTTTCCTACAATAAGTGAGCAAATCTTGTATTTTTATGCATGTGTGGGTAATAGTTGTGTTTTGTATGCGTCGTGTTCACTTTTTGTAGTTTGAGGTCGTTTTCTAATTGTTTTGGACAAATATCGCCAAAATAGCATGTACGTTAACTTTCAATTATTTATTATGGCTAATTGATCCACCAAAGGCCTCACTAAACAGAGTTTTCACTCAAATCTAACGATTGGTGGGTCAATTTAGCCTTTGGACTAACATTGTTTGGAGTTTATGTGCGTGTGCAGGTTAAAACGGGATCAATTTCGGTCAAAAATCGCATCTCGGGGACCCTCGGCAGTCACTCGGTGAATTGGGCATGTATAGAGCGCAAAAATGGCCTTTGAAGGCCAGTTCGGCGAGCTGTTTTCCAGCTCGGCCTCGCGCCGAGCTGGCTGCTAGAGGCCAGCTCGGCGAGCTGCGCCTTGGGAATCAGTCTTTTGACTGATTCCCGGCCCCACGACTCCATGATTGCGTCCCGACTCTCCCACATGCAATAGGAAACAAATCCAATCAGCATCGGGACTCAAACACAACTATAAATAGGATCTTTTTACTGTAAATTAAACATCTTTTATCTTTTGTAAAAACCCTAGCTTCCACCTTGAGAAATCCTCTCCACCTCCTCCATCTCCTTCAACCTCCATTGAAGACACCTCCGAAGCTCCGTTCATCGAGGAATGCTCAAGTTCCATCCTTAAGTGCTAGGAAGACGCCTGCATTGGTAGACAGGTTCCCTGAAAGGGATTTTTCTTCTTTTTTTATATTCTGTCTAGCCTCTGATCTATGTTAGAATCCTAGGCTCATTGTATCTTCATGATAATACTTTTCATCTTTAATATATATTATAGTTTTGTTTATTCAATTGTTCTACTGCTTAAATCTTTGTCTTACGCTTTGTCTGATTGGTTTAACTCATTCGATAATCCCAAAATCAAGTTGGCACATATTGCGAGCTGAATCTGACCTAGTCAGTGCCTATAGGATTGACGATCCTATAGAAGATTAAACCCAAATTGCTGAGCCTTAGAGCTAGTTTCGACCTTACAAGGGAATCACGAACTAGGTACCTCGGGAGGATAGGTAGGGTTAATCTCCTCAGACACAAGTGACTTAAATTAGGTTTTTATTCTGTTGTCTAAATAATTTATTTTCATTATTATCCTATCACCTCATGTCCCTTCAGATAATTACATCGGTAAAAGATGACCTAGGAGTAGAATAACTTAGATAGGAGTAGAAGTAACTTAATTAGGAGTAGGGTAATTTAATCAAAACCAATTCAAACCCCCCATAGCCTAGATAACACCTGAGATCAAGTAGCTCGATACTTGAAGGAATAAATCATGTGGATTTGATATCTGGACTTGTCCAGATTTTATTACTTGATAACGACGGGATACACTTATCCCTTAGTGAGCCTTGCGGTGCGATTGCCGTGAGGCGCATCAGGAAGTAAATTTCTCGGAGAGTGACAGTGATTCCGGTGAATAAAAATCTGGGTACTTTCCTGGGAGAGTGACGATGATTCAAAGTTTTGGTGATTCAAAGTGCCGGTGTTCGAAGTGCTGGTGATTCAAAGTGACGTTTTCTCAGAAGCTCTCTCCTCCAATTTTTTATATTTACAGGTATTTTTCAATTGATTGTGTGTTTTAAGTTGTTTGGTTTTATGATTTGTTTCAGGATTTCATGTTTCCCCTTTTGTGTTTCTAAAAAATAGATAAATCCCCAAATCTCATCTAAAAAACCTACCACAAAATGCCCTAATTTCAGGTCTTTAATCTCTTCTCATTTATATCTTGTGTAACTAGTTAATTAACTTAGATGTTTTATTAGTGGATGAGAACATGTCTTCCTAAATGCTTTGAACTGAGTTGGGGTGAATTAATTTTAAGTCAGTTTTTGAAGTTGAGTGATCTTAATATATAACTAAGTGAAAACAGGGGCAGGGACGGTCGGACGACCCTCCGGCCCCATCGAAAAACCCCAGAGAGGGGTTTTCCTCCCTGGCTCTGCCAATGGATGCCATGGCTGGAGCCCCTCCAGCCATGGCAACTGCTTATTCGCAGAATATCTTTTGGGTTTTTGTTGTGTTTTCACAATAAAGTTTGAAATGTTACTGTAATTTTTGGGTAAGCAAATGGATAAGAAGAGTAGAGCTATTGCTGCAATGTTGGGATGGAAAGTGAGTTTCAGAAGAAAATTTTGTTAGAAAATGGTAGAAAAGAAAAGAATATGGAAGAAGGAGGAGGAGGAAGCCGTGTTGGATAGAGTAGAAAGTCATGACAATAATGTCAAAACATTTTTATTAATTATTACTTATTACTGCTTTAGTTGTTGGAACTTACAGCATATTTAAGTTTTACAAGAAAAATCCAATTCCCAACAAGTTAAAGACATTAATTATCTAGTTAATTATGATTTCTATAAGCAATTGTACTTATATATATATATATATTTTTTTTTTTTTTTTTGCAACGATAAGTTGTTGTCAAATATTAAGTTTATGACAACAAATTCTAATTGTAATTGAAGAAAAGTATTTATGGATACAAGTTCTGCTGTTGAGCACTTGTTTGCTAACGACAATGTTGTTACAATTAATGCCAGATAGGCAACGACAACAATTATTTCCATAAACATTAATTTTCCAACGTCTGAAGTTGTTACCATTTAAGTATTTATTGGCAATGACAGAGCTTGTTGCAAAATATGAAATATATATAACAACCACCTCCGTCGTTGCAAAACAAGAATATTATTCCTGGTTATGTATCCTAGATTTGGCAACAACTTATATTTCGGAACAAAGGATATTGTTACGAAATAAGTGTTATTGGCAACAACCGTATGTCGTTATGGGACCCTTTCGTAATGCCTTTTGCCATAACTAGCAAAAATCGTTTCGCAAAATGAAAATTCGTTGCCAAACATATTTTTGGTAACAACTTCAGACGTTGCCAAAAGGTGTTTTTCCTGTAGTGGATGGAATAATTTCTGTCTCGCACTCTGTCACGCATGATCACGGGAATTCTCCCGCCAATTCATATTCACGGAAAATTTGATTCCATCTTAAATTTTCGTCTCAAACTTTGACGAAACTTTTAGTGACGAAAATCCGTTGTAAATTGGCGACGGAAATATTTCCATCACAATATTCCATCACAATTTGACAATTTTTTAGTAGTATTATCCCTAATATACATATATATATATATAATTTGCTTTTGAGCTTTTACATTTTATTTGATTAATCGTATCTATATTTTTTTTATTTTACGAATAAAAAGAAATTTTTAGTAACTTTGTTAATGTGTTAAAAGGTATTTTTGTCTAATGATTTTCTTTGTCTAAATATTATATTTTGCTGTTTTTACATTTAATTCGGATCATTTCAAGTCGTTATTTTCCCTAGAAAAGTATGTCCATTGAAAGTATACAGTGAATTTCATCTAGATAATTATTTTGAAATTTCTCTTTTTATGTGCTATTTTTTTCTAAATGAATTACATGAAAAAAAAATTAATTGGGTAGAAATTATGTCTACTTCTTCATCAACTTTGATATGATATCAGCAATATAAGATAAACCAGGTGGCATTATCATGAGTTTTTACGCGATCATCTATAGGATTTTGCTACATAACATGATTCAGGCATCGTAACATATCTCGCCCAAAATCATACCATTACAACATGTTACCACCAACCCCGTCCTTAGCGAAACGGTAGGTTTGAATGTTATTGATTCCCACTCAATGACATTATGACGCAACCTATTAATAGGCAATACGTGTTACCACAAACCTAGGGCGTAACAGCTTTATCCAACTCATGTACGTTATAAATAGAATGAGACAATCTCCAAAGTAAATATTGAAGCAGTAGCTCATTTCTTATAGCTTTTGATCAATGTTGTCTTCATTCCCACGTCCTTAAAAACTAACTTAGGTATCGGAGTGAGATCGTCGGGCCTCAACCCCTCCTTTGATTCATTTTTCTATCTTATTGCATGTTTGTTGAGGAATTTGCAGGATTCTGCCACATCATTAGATACTAATTTTGTCTATAAACTTGACATTTTAGTCTAATTTAGTGTGAAAACAACACTTATTAAATGAGCATATTAAATGAAAGAGCTAAAATGAGGTCCTATAAGGAGGATAAATTAAATATAGAACATGAATCTTAACATTGACAGATTAAATAAATTTGGTGAATCGTAATTAGATAAGTTTTATTAAAATTATAAAAGTAGAAATTAAAATTATTTTAAGGCTTAGAACTAATAGAGCCTAAATGGTGACCAGCAAAATAAATTGAGTATTAACACTATTATGGAGAGTATATGTGTCTTGTGGGTTGAAGGTATTTGAAATTTTCTTACTATATGCAATGTCTAGATATGGGCTTTTGACTATTTTGATTAGGCCCATCCCAAACAAAATTATTGGCACAAGATTTGGTCATAGGCGCATATAAACCTAAGTCCAAGGTAATATTAGATCTGATTCGCTAATTATAAATAGAGTAAATAAAGTGAGCTGTTAAATATCATCCCCATAAAAATAAAAATAAAAAAAACTGTTTTTTTCCCCTTAAGTGAGGGTAAAGGCTATGCTTACTTTGTTTTTAACAAAGTAAGCCTTACTTTGTATATTTTCACCATTGGATTAATTTTCTAATCCATCATCCAATGATGAAAACACACTAAGTAATGGTACTTTGTCAAAAACAAAGTAACCATAAAAGGCACCCTTAAGTGAGTAACTGAAAATTTGATAAAAACAAAAATAAAGTTATGATATTTTAAGATTTTAAAATTATATAGTGATAAAATACATGATTTTGATAAATGTAAATAAAAATTAAAATCTCATTTTTTTATCCTAATTTGGTATGCCCTATTAATATATATATATATATATATATATTTTGATAAATTGTTAAAAAAATTTAGGGTAAACCATATCATTTGATCTACATGACTTGATCCTGAATAAAAGTACAATGTCTAAGATCGAATATCTTTAATTTGAGTCTGAACACTCTAGTCCGGATGCGAGATACTTGAAAAATAAGGTGGACACTCTGACATTCAAATCGGTCTTGGATCAAGTAGGATATCGATAACAACAACAACAATAAAGTCTTAGTCCCGAAATGATTCGGGGTCGGCTAACATGAACCATCATATAAAACCGTGAAATCAAGTCGTGTCAGCGACATAAATTCTCTTCTTCCACTCTCTTTGAATATCAATCTCTCTCTCACAGAATCTAAGTTATGAACTTGTGTGCCTTTGAAACTTAAAAGAAGTATAGGTAGTCATTAATAGAATTCGATTTAACTAATCGTGGATAAGAAAGGAATTTATTACCATAATAATAATGAGACCATCTATTTAGCTAAAATTGAAATATACAATAAATAGAAATATACAAATCCTATATTTTTAGAACATTTGTTATTAAATATTTATATATATTAAATACCTATATTTTAGGTATAAATTTTAATTTTATTATTGAAAAAATAATTTTTTTTAGATGGACTTATTCAGATGATTTGATTTTTAACCCCAACCCGCCTAAATTGCTAGTTAACTTGTTCGGTGTGACATGACCCCGCGTCAACCCGACCCATAAATATGTTTAGTTGTTACAAGCAAGAGAAAATTTATACTTGAACTATTTGACAGAAAATTGTTGAAGCCCAATACAAGCACTTAGCTTGTTCATGGATTTTCCAACCCCCTAAACCAAACAAGACTATAACATTCTCAATTTAAAATACATAATTAATTAAGTGAACTTTCTTTGACTTTCAAGTGATTATAAAATCAAAAATCCAATATTTCATTACACCTAGAGAAATTTGTGACAAAGTTTGATAAACTACCCCATTTAATCTTCTTGCCTATTTAATTAATTCTAAAAACAGGTCATACCAAATGCAACTTTAAGTAATCTTGCAAGTTTTATCTATGGATGATCCTTCTGATTACATAATAAATACTCTCTTTTAGGACATAGTTTTAGAATTGGACAAGCCATGATGGCCTTAAAGACTTTGGTTTTTGTTGTTTTTATTATTACCAATTTGAGGTTTTATGTAGCAAATGGTGATGATAATAATACGTTGGGAGCTTCTTTTATCTTCGGTGATTCGTTAGTTGATGCCGGAAATAATAACTATCTCCAAACTTTGTCTAAGGCCGATATCCGACCTAATGGGATCGATTTTACTGCTTCTGGTGGTACCCCTACCGGCCGGTATACCAATGGTAGAACAATTGGTGACATTGTAGGTAAGTTTGAAATATTCTTGCTACTAATTATTATTGTTGTTTTGGTGTGTGTGATTAATTTGGTTAATTTTGTTTAATTAGGGGAAGAACTAGGAATACCAAACTATGCTATCCCATTTCTGGCCCCAAATGCCACCGGAAAAGCTATACTATATGGTGTGAATTATGCTTCTGGAGGAGGAGGAATTTTGAATGCCACTGGAAGAATATTTGTTAGTACAAAGAAATCATCTTTTATTTATTTATAGAATAAGGTCCAATTATTTTTCTAACATTTTTTAGAAGTATAAATTTACTTTTAACATAAGAAACCGTAAAATTTTATTCCTAACATTTTTTATTCCTAACATTTACATAAGTGTCGGTGTACCTCTAGCTATCCGGAACCACCCCTTATAGTCAAGACCGACCCAAGGGGCAGGCGCTAAGGTCATGGTCTAGGGCCGAAGGCCCAAATATTTTTGAAGCTCAATTAAGTTTGTATTTATTGAAAGTATTACATATTAATTTAATTTTTAAATTAAGAATTATATTATTAAATTTTAAAAAAGCTGAATGGAAAATTGATCTGAATATTAATCAAATTAAATATTACACATTCAATTTTATTTGAAATACCATTATACTGCTGAATCCTATAATTAGTATTGGATTTTGTTAAAAAGATTTATTGATTATGTTTAACATTGAAAGAAAAATATTCATAACTATATAAGCCTATATAAATTGGATAAATTGAAGATATAATTTTTTTTATCATATAAAAATTTGTTTTCACTGCTTTCTTTTCGCATATAAAGCTACCCGGCTCTCTCCTATGGGTAGATCACTAAAACTAGTAAAGGTGGCAATTTCGCGTTTTGTGTCAAAATCGTGTTATCTCATACATATGTTCCATATGGTTTTATATGTTATAAATGCTAGAAAAATGATTTTCGTGTCAATCATATCGTATCAGTCGGGTTTTCTCTATAAATCGTGTTTTCGTATCAGAGATTTCCACCCTAGAGTCCCATAATTTATAGTTTTGGCTAGAGCCTCTAGACCCTGTTTATAGTGACGCCTCTATCCACCCATCTCCGGCAGATAACAGGTTATACATCTTTTTCTGGTCTAGGTAGGGGAAAAAAAGATTAAAAAGCGAGCTTACATGGATCGAATTTTACCATTTTTTTATAGATTAAGAATACATTTGTACTTCCCAAAAATATTAGGGACAAATTTAGACTTAATCCTTGTATTTATTTATTTAATAATATCTCGAATTAATGCTAAATTAAACTTTTGCATTTTAAATTTAGGTGAATAGGATAGGAATGGACATTCAAGTTGATAATTTCAACACCACGAGAAAACAGTTTGATAAATTGTTGGGTGCATCAAAGGCAAGAGATTACATGATGAAGAAATCCATCTTCTCAATTACAGTTGGAGCAAATGATTTCCTAAACAATTATTTACTTCCAGTTCTCTCTGTTGGAGCAAGAATCACTGAAACTCCTGATGCTTTCATTGATGATATGCTTAGCCATTTAAAAGACCAGCTCACTGTAAGTACATTGCAGTAATTCTTTATATCCGTCGGGAATCCACCCCAACGGAAACGAGGATAAGTGTTTAATTTAATTAATTGATGTTTATGGCAGAGACTATATCGATTGGATGCTCGGAAATTTGTGCTGGGAAATGTCGGACCGATAGGGTGCATACCGTATCAAAAGACAATAAATCAACTGAAAGAAAATGAATGTGTGGATTTGGCAAATAACATGGCACTTCAATACAATGCAAAATTGAAAGACTTACTTGCTCAATTGACTGATACTCTCCCTGGATCTACCTTTGTTCATGCCAATGTCTATGATCTCGTCATGGAACTCATCACGAATTACGACAAATATGGTATGTAATTACATAAGCTTAAGTCGTTAGAGATCTGAGCTTAAAGTGTGTGTGACACGAGTTCATCTACACGTTAATAAATACAATTGCTATGATTTGAACTCTTGACCACGTGATCCGAAATTGAAATGTAGGGTTTACAACAGCAACGAGAGCATGCTGTGGAAATGGAGGACAATTTGCAGGGATAATTCCATGTGGACCAACTTCAAGTATGTGTGCAGATAGAACCAAGCATGTTTTTTGGGATCCTTACCATCCAAGTGAGGCTGCCAATCTTATGCTAGCTAAGCAATTGCTTGATGGAGATGAAAAATACATTTCTCCTGTCAATCTAAGGCAGCTCAGAAATCTTTGATTTCTCAATCAATTATGTATTCATTCTCTTTAATCATATCATACATAAGTTAATTTCTCTTTGATATATATTTATCCAATTTCATGCTCTTTCAGCAGGTTTCTTATTATCATTTAGAAAAGTTTATCTGATCTACTGATTTGCATGTTTAGCTCATAAGTAAAAACATGGGACAAAAACTGGTAAATGTGTCAACAAGAATGAAGAAGATTTACTTGGAGATGTTATAGAAAGAATAACTGGCGAGCCTTGGCGCAACGGTAAACGTTGTTGTCATGTGACTGAGAGGTCACGAAAAATTGACAGGGGAGGCTTGCTCCCAGTACACATGAAAATCTTAAGCCAAATGAAGCAACATATATTAGCTTTAGAAGGCTGGGAACTCAAGCTACAATGTTGTGTAAGCATAAGGTCCATAACAACCAGCCCTATTCCCGGCTACTTGAGTTTGAGTATTTGGATTCTTCTTTTCTATTCATTCTAGTTCCTTTCAAGCATAGTTATTAAAGGGGCTCAAGGCGCAACGCAAGGCGCATGCACAGTGGCCGAACCAAGACTCCAGATGACCCGGGGCTCAAACATATCAGTAAAAAAAAATTCAAAACGTCAAAAAAAAAACGAAATTAACTGTGCGGTTGACGGTAACGGGCTAGACAAAAAAAAATTAGCCTCCAACGCATTAAAACTGTAAAAATGTTATCATTTTTTTTAGAAACTAGCATTGAACTAATAGAAAATTAAACATGTTTACTTTTTTTTAATGGTAAAGACGTAATAAAAATGAATTCAAAAGTGTTATCAAAATAAAAATAAAGAATCCATTTAAATTAATTAATAATGGTAACATGTTTTTATAATTATTGAAAAATAAAATTAAAATTAATAAAAAAAATTAAAAGAAAATGAGGTTGAAGGGAGTTGAACATAGGACCTCTCAAATAGAAGTAAGCATTCTTAACTATCTAATCTACCTTTAAAAAAAATTCTTAACCTAAGGCTACTAAACTAATAATCATTCATTTGTCACTTGAGATTCTTCTGTGTGTTCTTATGTGTGTCTGTCATAGTTTCTTTTTGAGTGGAGGGGAGGAGAGTCTTCTTTACGTGACTGCTTTTAATCCCTCTCTAGTCTTTCTATATTTAGTTATATGTCTTGATATTCTTATTTAGATCAAGGGTTAAGATTAATCTCATTTAAATTAGATTAGCGGTTGAGATTAGTCAAACATTTGTTTTACACAAAACATTTTAAAAAAAAAAAACCTTGTGAAAACACATTGATTCAGGCTCCAAGGCTCAGGCGAGGCGCACAAGGCGAGAGCCTTTTAAACAGGACCTCGCTTTCTGCAATCAAGGCTCACTACCTTGAGGCACGCCTGAGAGGCGCCTTTAACAACTATGCTTTCAAGATCTCTGAAAGATGTATTTATCCAATTTAATCCTGGTCTTCCCCTATCCTTGATTGCCCTAGCCCTACATAGCTATATCTCAAGCTTTATTTTCTCAAATTTACACATGGGAGCATCCATAGACTAGTGTTAAATATGTCCAAACCGCCTCGAGCATTCTTCTCTTGTTTTATTTTTAATAGTGCCATGCCAATCGACTCATTATCTGTGTGCCTACTCATCCATCTCAGTATTCTTATCTTTGCAAGCTCAATTTATCCTAATTTTGTGTCTCCAACATTCGCTTTCATGTAAAGCATTACGAGTAGCTATACTGTAAATTTTTCTTTTCAGTTTTCTAGAACCATAGATCCTAAGTATTGTAGAGAGAAAAGAAGATACAATGTACATACATACCTTAGTTCTTGGATCCTGGATTCGATCTACTCAAGTCCTTAACCAATCTATTTGCTTCTGAAATGTCATAATTAAAAAGCATAGAACTAGCAGAACCTGTAAAAAGCATAGATTTAGCATCCGAAAGAAGTAACTGAAGCAGAGAAAGTGAAGTGGCTAACCAGGCATTAAGGCATTTTCAGAAATATAAGTATCCTTGGCGAGCACTGGCAATAAGAAGAGAGCCAAAACCCCAGCCGTACTCAAAACTTCCCCCTCGTGACTCAGGGTTCAAATTCAATCCTTATTAAGTAAATTATGCACAATCTACCAATACACAGTCAAAGTAATCTGTATAATCAATCTACAAAGTACTGGACCATAATTTAAATTAAGAAGATACAGATAATACAGAATGCTGTGTTTCACTTTTAATGTACCCGGGCTTCCTAACTAGCACCACTCTTGTTCGAAATGAACTCGGGCTTCCTAACTAGCTCCAAGCACTGGATAATCAGCACTCAATCCGAACAGCACCACTCTCGGTCGAAATGAACTTAGGCTTTCTAACTACTTGCTCCAAGCACTGGACAACGTCTCCGATTCGGAAATCATCGAACTCGTTTATCACGAGTCCGCATTCGTTCCCTTTCCCTACTCTATCCACGTCTTGTTTCTCCCTCTTGAGAGATGTACAAGATCCTTCAAACACAACTTCCGCACTTCTCAGTAGCCTGAACGTTGCCGATTTGCTAACTTGACCCTCTATTACCCTGCAGCCAGCAATCTTTACGTCACCGCCGACCGACTTGCTCCTTCCTTTAAGCTCAAAGATGTTCAACACTTCAGCCTGCCCAGCTACTTGCGTCTCAGAAGTTCCGGGGGCCTTATGGACTATCAGGTTTCCGACTTCCTCCAATAAGTGATAGATCACACGATGCATCATTATCTATAGCCAGCCAACAAAAAAAAGTCTGAATAAATAGCTTTTCCTTGCTGCTGTTTTTCGATTAGCTCGTGAAAGTAATACTAAAAATAGCAGACCAGTACCTTTATCTTGGCTTGAGTTGCAGACAAAGTGATAGATTTAGATGGAGAATTTACATTGAATCCAATTATGCAAGCATCACATGCCTTTGCCAAGTCCACGTCAGACTGTGAAATCGACCCGACACCCACATGGACTACGTTCACGAAAACCTGTTGGCATTATATAAGAAAAGTAAAAGTTAAGAAGCCTAATAAGCAATGATCTATAAAGAACAAGGAACCAAAAAATAGTATTTCCCGGATTACTGACAAATTTATCCATCGAACGTATCAGCTTTCTTACTTCGAATGTCTAAGAGCGTACGTTTTGTAATTTTATCATATGCTTATCATCTATGTTCCATGGAAACGGAAAACGGACACCAGGAAACGTTATTTCTACAAAAAAAAAATATATATATAGCTAGGAAATGGTAATGGAAACGAAAAAGAAACTGAAACATTAATGAAGAAGAGTTTCCGTGTAACATAGCTCATCACTAAAAATGACAAACTGACCGAAATAAAATTGAACTCGAGAAACGATAATAATTAGACAAACCTGGGGACTGTTTAAAGCCTCCAGTGCATGCGTGCGTAAGAGAAAGAGAGAAACGATAAGCAATGTCGCACGGAAATTCTTTTTTATTAGCGTTTCCGCATTTCGTATCAGTTGTTTTTCAGTTTCCATTACTGTTTCCTAGCCATAACAAGAAAGTCAGAAGAAAGCTGAGTTTCTGAATCGAAATGAGTATTTCTATTTCTATTTTACGAAATATTAGAAATAACATTTCCCGGTGTCTGTTTCAGTTTTATTTTCCGTTTCCGTGCAACATAGACGATAATAAGTAGGTTTTAGGCACTCGGCTATATCATTAGACAAACCTGGGGACTGTTTAAAGTCTTCAGTGCATCCGTGACAGCTTGGACAGTCCCCTGAACATCCGCTTTTACAACTACTGGCATTTCGACTCTTTTTGGCACATTGACGTCATCTGATGGTTCCGAGGTTTCTTCAGTCCTTTCATCAAGCATCCTCCTAAGTCTATCTTTCTCAACTTTCCTTTTCCTCCCTTCACTAAGCATCCGAGCTCTTTCTTCCGATTCGACAACAACAATATCGTCACCAGCCATCGGAATCCCCTTGAGCCCCTCAATCTCAACCGGCATTGCAGGTTTCGCCTGATCCGTCGGCTTCCCCGCCGTATCCCTAATGGCCCTTATTCTCCCCCATTCACAACCCACTACAACATACTTTCCACAAACCAAAGTCCCTGCCTTTACTATTGCTGTAGCTAACGGACCACGTCCTTTGTCAAGTCTTGCCTCTACTACGTACGCCTGAGCAGGTCCATCGATACGTGCTTTAAGGTCCATAATCTCTGCCTGAAGAAGTAAAGTTTCCTCCAAGTCATCCAATCCGGTTTTCTTAACGGCTGAAACTTCCACAGCCTGAACATCACCACCCATCTCCTCCAACTGCAAGCCTTCTGATGCCAGCTGGATTTTGACTCTCTCCGGATTCGCTGCTGGTTTGTCACATTTGTTAATCGCGACAACAATGGGGACGTTTGCTGCTTTAGCGTGGGCCATGGCTTCAAGAGTTTGAGGCATCACACCGTCATCAGCAGCCACAACAAGCACAACTACATCCGTCACTGCTGCACCTCTAGCCCGCATTGCACTGAATGCCGCGTGACCAGGAGTATCAAGGAATGTGATGGATGACCCAGATGGCATGCTCACGACAAAAGCACCAAGATGCTGAGTTATGCCTCCAGCTTCCTTGGCTGCCACTGACGTTTGACGTAGAGCATCCAAAAGAGAAGTTTTACCATGATCAACATGACCCATGACTGTCACAACAGGGGGCCGGGGAACAATTTCAGCACCTTCGGTGGAGTGTTGCCTTCTAATATTAACCCCGACTTCCTGCATATAAAGAAGAATCCTTTTGAGTTTACAAATCAATCACAACACAAATGATCATGGTGGTCTCAGGAATATGAGTAAAGGGCATGAAGAAGAATTTGACCTAAAACCCGGATCAAAATCCAGGAAAAATAATAGGATATAGCATCGGAAAGAAAAGATGAATATCCTTGTTTACAGTCCTCCAACTATAGCACCATTTTGCATTAGTTTATTGCCAAATTGCCTACTGATTATTGTCAAACAAAGATACTGAATTCAACAAATTACTTCCTTCGGCAGCTTATAACGACCATAAATTTCTTTATTAACAACATAAAGGAGCACCGAGCACTGCATATTTAATGAGACTCTCCCAATATGTAATTATTTTAATGTAAATGCAAAGAAGAATATGATCCTTTCAGTAGGACAAGTAAATACCATTCCAACAAGCTCTGCAACATCAAGGCTGAGAGGATCGAATTCCGAGCTAACTTTTTCCCCAACATTAACCAGAATATCCAGCAACGAGGGAATGGAGGCACCAGTGCGTTTAGCAAGCTCAAGAACAGTCATACCTTCAAATATCTCAACCGTTTTCTCTTGCGAAGATTTGGTATTTCTTTTAAGTTTAGGGGCCACATATGGAGCTTCCACAGGCGGTTGTGTTTTGCTATTAGCCTTTTTCTTGAACTTTCCCTTGGCTTGAACCTTCAAACCAACTGGTTGATCATTATTTCTTTTTTTAGCTAACAGTTCCGGTGTGGCATGAAAACATCTGAGCATGATGAAGAAAATCATTATTTCGTTACACATTCAAGGAGCAAATATCCCAATTCAAAAGGTTCAACATGATGCTCCAAAGAAAAATATCATATAAAAACGGCTTAATACATCATCCGCCCCTTGAACTTGTCTAAAAAGCTTGATTGGCCGGCCTGAACTTTCAAAGTGTTCCAATAGCCCCTCAACTAGCTTAAAATGTAGTCAAAGTCAATTAATCCCTCTGTAGCAAAAAAGTAGACTGCATGTGGAAGGTGTATTGCAGTCGTCTTGGAAAAGTCAAACGAATTGACACGTAAACGATATGTCGGACTTGGACTGACACATAGGAAAAAAGAAAGGGGGTTAATTAATTTTTGTTCACTGTGAAATCTAATATCTCATGTTACTTGAGCAAAAAATTTGACTTTCCTTGCTCCAGTCGTAACAACTCTTTCTCTCAGTGTACCAGACTATTAAACACAAGCAAATGTGAACAATGTTATTACATAATCCACAAAGTTAAGACTTTCACGGTAAAAAAGTAATAATTAACCCCCTTTCTTTTTTCATGCGTGTAAGTTCAAGTCTAACATGTCTTTTACGTGTCAATTCGTTTGACTTTTCCAAGGCATGTGCCTGCAATTTACTTCTTTGCAACCGAGAGATTAATTGACTACATCTTAAGCGAGTTGAGGGGGGCTATCGGGACATTTTAAGCAAGTTGAGGGGGGTTATTAGGGCACTTTGAAAGTTCAGGGGCCAATCAAGCTTTTTGAACAAGTTTAGGGGGGCGAATAACGTATTAAGCCTATAAAAAATTCAGATTTTGAAACAAATGCATTTAACTAACATCACAGCTAAATCCCAATTAATTTACATTATCAAACAGTTAATGTAGTTTTCCATTTCACTTCAAAAAGTTAAGTTGCCCCAAGGATGATATGTCAATATGATACGCTGACTACCGAACAGCAACCAGGAATGCAGGAAGACAAATAACAGATATGTGCACAGACAATCAACACAACGCATGTATGCATATGGATGGATGTTAAGAATTTCACAGAAGAAAAAGAAATAATATAGGCCTAATACATTTCCAGCCCCCTGAACTTGTCCAAAAAATTCAACTATCCCCTATACTTTGAAAACGTCCTATTTATCCCCTATACTTGCTTAAAGCGATCTATTGACCTTCTAAAATCCACATGGCGAAACAAGGAGAGATTTTGGACAAATGGAAATACGTACACTTTAAACAAGTTAAAGAAGTCAATCACTATAAGTAAGTTTAGGGGGGCAATATGTCGCTTTCAGAGAGTCAATAGGTCAGTTTAAGCAAGTTCAGAGGGTGAATTAGAACATTTTCAAAGTATAGGGGGCAGTTGACTTTTATTGACAATTTTATTATTTCTATCAAATCTATGTATTTGTACTTCTTTCTTTCTTATTCTAATGGGGACAGAAGTTGCAAAGATGCAAATAGCATACATTCTACTAAATAAACTGTGTATTGACAAGTGTAAATTCTAAGGGACATGAAAGAAAGAAGTAGGCTTAATATATCTGGTGCCTCTGTACTTGGTCCAAAACTTCAACTACCCAATTACCCCTATTCTTGTCCAAATTCAATAATATCTTATTTCTGTCCAATTGCATTCAATAACTCCCTATTTTTCTCCAATTGCATTCAATAACCCCAAAGCTTCAATTGCCCCGTGAACTTTCAAAAGTTCCTAATTATTTGTGTATTTGGCATTTTATTTTTGACACGTGGCGGAGCGTGTCTCTCATTTTCTGCATCCAACAAATTGTAGCGAGAAATTGGGGGTTATTGAATGCAATTAAACAAGAATAGGGGTCAGTTGAAGTTTTGGGCCAGGTACAGGGAGCAACAGATGTATTAGGACAAAAAAGTAGCTCAACTCAGCATTGTTGGACAAAAGGAAAACAAATCAAAGCCGGAGAAACAGATAGCAACGTACCGTATAGAGGATCCTTTTGTACAAAATATGTAGTGACCCTGTACAAATGACCTGAAAGAAAAATCTGCAGCACAAAATTATGGAATGTTATTCAAACAAAGATTCAAAATTTCGAACAAATATATTATTCGAACAAACCAAGTAAAAAAGCAGGCGTAAAATTCCGATATACCATGTATGAATCTGACTGAAGATGAAAAAGATTTCACTGCAACCTCAACATCAATTTTTGAGGTTGACCTAGTTAAGGCTTTAAGGAGACCAACATGAACACCCTGCAAAATAACAGTGGAATAAAATTCTAGCATAAGCAATGAGAGACAATGATGGGGCTAAATGAATGTCACTGAATGTGGAAAATAAAAGTCCAAAATTATTTCATTTTGCTAAGGTCCAGTTGGTTTAGCATTATGCTCTTTTCTTTTTCTTTTTCTTTTTTGAGATAAGGTACAAAAATACTCCTAATGTTGACAGTCAGAGTAATTTTACCCCTAATGTCATAAATAGTGCAATTCTAGCCTAATGTTTGTAAATTGGACCAAATTCAAACTCATTAACGAAACCCTCCTCATCTTAATCATGAATCTTGTTATGCACATGTGCATCCTGTTATCACTTGTCAGTAAGTGATACATATATGTATTCACGTGAAATTTTTTTGTAAAAAATTACTCCGAGTTCTGCACATGTTAGACAACCAAAAAAATCCAAATATTTCGTCGAACTTAAAGGTATTCTATCTCCAAATCTATCATGAAATTACAAAAAACGTAAAATCTTTTTTTCCTGAGCCATCAGATATGCAATTAGTGCAAAACACGAGAACATAAAAAAAAGGGCGGCCCGGTGCACTACCCGTCCCCGCTGAGCGAGGGTCTGGGGAGGGGTCCCACCACAAGGGTGTACTGGGAGCAAGCCATAATATCTATATTTTTTAACCATGTATGAATTAAGGAGGGTGATCGAGAGTGATATGAGTTTACTGGGAATTGAGGAAAATATGGTAGTGGATAGGACGGAGTGGAGGGAGCGAATTTGTGTCGCTGACACAACTTGATTTCACGGTTTTATATGATGGTTCATGTTAGCCGACCCCGAATCATTTCGGGACTAAGGCTTTGTTGTTGTTGTTGTTGTTGTATGAAATTGGCCCAATCTGTCAAAGTTAGGGGTAATACTGCTATGTTAGGGGTAAAACTGCTCTTGATTGCTAACGTTAGGGGTAAAAGTGCTCTTGATTGCCAACGTTAGGGGTATTTTTGTACTTTATCCCTACTATCTTTATGCAGAATCAATTAGTTAACAAGTATTCTTTAAAATCGAATCACATCACTGCAATGTTGAGCATGACTATGAAGGCATCGTAATGCCCCAAAATAAATAATAAAAACAATATTGGTCATATACCCACAATCACACTCATTCAAATAAGAAAGTAGCGCTTTTATCTCCAAATATTATACAGAAATAAGGCATCCCTTGAGATTAGGGCTGCCAATGTCTGACGCGAGAACAAGATTTACAAAGACAACCCACATAACATGACCTGTTTGACACTATTATCACTTTTGTTACATTGACATCGTATTAATCACGTGGAATATATAAATCACATAATACAATTATGACACAATAACCAGTTTTGACATCCGTACTACTTTCAACTTCTTACTCAATGGAATTCCTAAGAGCTCAAACACAGCAAGGGGAAAAAGCAAAAACATAAACTCTTAACTCACCTGTTTTTGAGCTGCTCTCCAAGCCATTCATATGCCTCTTTAATTTCTAGAAACCCAATAGAACCGAAAAAAAAAATTCAGCAAAGTAAGAGGCGGATCAAAAGAAAGGTTAAACCAATAAAGCAATGTACTCAAAAATCATATTCCTTTTCAAATGAGTAGCAAAAAAACGGTGTCATTCATTATCATAACTTAAAGGGATAAAGGATCAATTTGATCCTAACATTTTAGGTGGAGTGGAGATTTACCTAACTTAAGAAATGGTCCAAACTTAACTCTAACGTTTCCAAGCAAGATCAGTGCAAGATCAGTTTTAGCCATAGATTACCGAAAATTAGAAAAAGCTGATTTGACTGTTATTCAATCAATGGACCTTACAAACATCAATTATGTTCAACATATTTAATGCTAACACCGTTATATAAAATATGTTAAAATGCTAACAATTAAGTTAGCCACATATAAGTTAATCACAAACAATTTGTCAAAGTGTTTAAAAGTTTACTTTGTTACTAATACAGTTACAAATAATCAACAAAGAAACTTCTCCGGTTCTTGTTGTTTGAAGAGCATGATGTAATATTTAAATAATTTGGACCATTGTGTAGATTACTGTCAAATCTGCACTCAGCAAACGACAGTGAAAATCCCTCACCGGAAAGAAAGCAAACACTAATCACGACACGAATAATGAGTATGAGATTCAAAATTTAGGATTGCAATAAAAATACCTGACGATCAGACTGTGAGAAATAAGGGAAGATCCCAAGCCTCACCTCACGATTGGTCTTGGTTTCATCTCGGGGGTCTCCGTCTCCACCTTTTTCTCAGCCACGATTGCTAATTCACTACATCTTCGAATTCGATCGCCTGCGCAAAGTTATGGCGCCATTTATCTATCAGATTTTGTCAGTTGTTTGTTGCGGAAGGATCCAACACGAAAAAGGCAGCGACCCTAGTATAAAAACGGTCTGACCGTATTTTACTTTAAAGCGTGCAAAACGGCGTTCGTTCTTTTTGCTTTAAACTTCAACCACCTAACGGGATGCTGGTTAGAATGGATATGGAAGGTGAGATATAGATAAAAAAAACACGAGATAAGTTATCCCGTGTTTGTTTGGGAGATACAAGAGTGAGACAGATGAGCGATAAGCCTTTTATTCCTCAAATCCTATATCCAAGCGGGGCGTTTGTTATTCTATCGGGATAAGAATAAAGATAAAAGTTGAGATTGAGATAATAATAAATGGTAAGTATAAGGATAAAAATATGATACTAGATAATTATTATTCAATGTTTGATACTTGGGATATGGATATGGATAAAATAATACATTTTACTATTTTAACCTTATTTAAAACTACATAACATTAATTCGAGGGATAAGATTGATTTTTCCATCCTATTAAAATCGCATGAGCTTATTCCATTTCATTATATCACTGATAGGGATAAAAAAAATGAAATGAGTTATCTCATGTTTATTTTAGAGATAGGTTATGGAGATAAGAGCATCCACAATGGTTAATAATAACCATTGTGACTTGTATGGAGTTAGTAACAAGATATAGTAACATACCACTAGAGTAGATTAAAATTTTAAAATTTTATAGGATCAAAAAAAATATGTTAATTAACAGGAGATACTAGAACTGTAATAATCCACAACTTTTATATATATATAAAAAGCAGAACAGTGGAGGGCCACGCCTAGGCATGACGCACCAGATCTGGCGCATGTCTGCCACGCGCCAGAACTGGCGCACCTGTGCCCTGCGTGGCCTTCCAGCTTTTTATTTTGGATTTTGAGGGAGTAAAATTACCGTACACCACCAATTTATGTAACAAACTTTTTTATGCAACACCTAAGTAACTAGCTCTCTAATGGTTAGTTGTTACTTTTTTTCATTTAGTAACAATAAGTTATTACCATCAGAGATGGTCTCAGAGAGGGAGATAGGTTAGGAAGATAAGAGAATGATACGAGTCTTATCCCTCAAATCCTATACCCCGAAAAGGGGGTGGTATAAGGAAATTATATAAACTCCTGCGATTTTAATAGGATGGAAAAATCCATCTTATCCTTCAAATTAATGTTATGTAGTTTTAAATAAGGTTAAAATAGTAAAATGTATTATTTTATCCATATCCTTGTTCCAAGTATCAAAAATTGAATAATAATTATCTACTGTCATATTTTTATACATATACCTATCATTTATCCTTATCTTTATCCCAACATTTATCTTTATCTCTATCACAATTGAATCTCTAAACGTGTTACTTTAGTTTTCTCTTCCACTTCTTTTGAACTACTACAACAATCTAATGTGTAGCGATAGTTTTTGAAGCAATTGTAACATGAAATGTTGAATTTATCTCATTCTCCATTCCGTCTCTAATTCCATCTTCCACGTTTACGTCCATTGACATCTACTTTTTTTTTTAATTGAGTGCTTCGTTGTTGTTGTAGATATTGTCATTTTCTTTTTTTCCCTTCTGTCACGTTTTCGTCCTCTACTCTTTCATCATCGGTCTCTACGGCATTTTATTTTGGATTGGCTTCTTTTTTTTTTTTGCTACTTTCATTTTCTTTGAACGAAGTATTTGTTATCAAGACTTGCTATATCGTGTCTTTCTTTACTCTATATAATTTCGTCCACGATCATTTTACTTATTCTCTAGATTCCTCCATGATCACCACGACATAATCAATTTTTATCTGCAGTGATCGTATAAAAATTTCAAGAATTATCGACTCTTCAATTCTTTCATCATAATATTAAAATCACATTTGATCCACGGCTTATATTACTTGGGATGACTAACCAATAAATGCTTTTCTTTCCTTTGTCTTCATATTCTCGAACTCTCTCCTCAATATCTGCAGTCGAACTTTTTCTCTTCACCTTGAAAAGAAACTCAAACCCACATCTATTTGGAGGTGGTAGCTTCGGCCTTCTCAAACATGATTTCATCCAAGTCTTAGGCGAATACAAGATTGGTCCATTGGGAGAGCCAATTTTACCCGTATGCACGTAAAAGAAATTTGATAAATTGAACCTGCTCAAATTTTTCGGTATATATATATTACCATTTGAGTGGATCAAAATCAATTTTTAAATACCAATGTAAAATTTTTCAAAATTAAGTTGGATTTGAACTATAATAATTTGATTTATCGTTGTTATTAAATGTAAATTTATATAATTTTCAATCTTCATCCTAAAATTTTAATAAAGCATGAAACTAGTGGTGATAAAGTTTGTGGATTTTATGGCTGATTTTGAACTTTCAATATAAACCATAAAAAAAAAAGTAAAATAAAAATTGAGAGACCTAATGTGCTTACCAATTTGAAAAACAACAAATCTGGTATGAATAGGATCATTCTAATAAATAAGACATTTTTAGTAATTGGTTAAAAAAAAAAAAAAACGTGAGAAAAAACAAGGTAATTCTAGCCCCAAAACAATGGGAGCCCATAGAAGAAGTCCTAAAAAATGGGTTATAAGAAAATGGCCCAAGAAAATGCTCATAAGTATTAATTAGATGTAGGGTAAATTACCTCTACGGTCACTAAACTTTATCCTTATAATATTACCTTATTTAACTTTAAAATCTCATATAAAAGTTACTAAACTTTTTCTTTACTAACATCATAGTCTATTATATTGGTGTGGGTATCTCTTTCAAGGACTCGAATAAAGATGAAGGAAGTCGTACGACACACCACACGAAAGAAAAAGTGTGGAAAAACTGTTCCACACGATGTGTCATATCTCCATACGTCGTATGAGGCTTGAAGAAAGAAAGGAAGTGACTGAGTTCCTCCCCACACGACATGTGAGAAGGGCATACGGCGTGTGGGCAAAAACAAAAAGCCCCAGGAACTTCTGCTTGAGTCGACACATCGTGTGACTCAACTAGGGGGGCTGGAGTATGGAGATGGCTACGAGCTGGGTTGGACGCTACTAGGGCAAGACGCCGTGTGGCAAGGAATTGAAGGGGTTTTCAACACCAAAAATGCTAAAGGACAAGAAGGACAAGTGCCACAAGAATTCTAACTTCCTTTTAATTACTGTTTTGTCATTTAATCTTAATTCCCTAAATGTCATTTTGGCATACTTTTTCATTTTATCTCCACCTTTCTTTGTTGGGTTGTAACCCTAAATAGGGTATTTGTGTCTTTTACATTTTAATTGAGAGAACTATTTATAAGTCTCTTGTTTGTAAGGATGAACCGACTTTTCACTAATCAAAATTATTATATTCTCTTTGAGAGTTTTGTTAAGGTTTTATACCTTCAACAACGGGGGATTTCATGATTTCCCATGGGTTTAGCTCGTGAATATTGGGATTAATTCCTAATTTAGTTAGAAAAAAACATCTTTGTTGATTTAAGATTAAAATCAACTTGTTCATATTAATCCGTATCATAAATTTGATTTTTTTTATTATTTTGTTTATAAAAAAAATTAGTTATTTAGGATTATATTTGTTAAGTTTTATTAAATTAATTGACTAAATATTCTAGTTTGATGTATTTTTTATCATGATTGTCAAAATCAAATCGGTCAAACAACCGAAAAAACAAAGAATCAATGGTTAAAGGTTCAACTAGAATTAAAAATCATATAAAAAATCATATTTTTATTCATATTTAACCTTATAACATTATATAACATATTTATATTTCATGCCCGGTTAGGCCCGGTGCAAGACCAATTCGACTCAAATTCATGAATAAGTACAAATTTAAAGTTAAGGGAGATTTTACCTCCAAAATGGAGCCTCCTCATAAGGATCTTAGTTAAGTATTATGCCTACTGTGAAGCTTCTGTTAACCATGTGATAGATTAGCTACCGATTTTTAATTTACCAAAACAATTGGTAACTCCACTATCAGTTTCAAATCTGTGTCGGTTTGTGGGCTGAAACACTGATTTCTCGTGTATTGAAACCGGTAGATTGGCTACTAGTTTCACCCTAGTTAGAAGAAGCACCACAGTGACACTCTGGTCCAATACTATGTAGATATTGTTCGTTTTGGCCCAATCCCAACATATTGGACCTCACGGCTTTAAAACGCTTCTACATGTATTGGATTCACACTTTACTAATAAGCCTCAATCACTCCATCTCCATTTTCGATATGGGATTCAGTTCATTCATACCCCCGTCGTCATCCCTTAGGGTCATTTCTTGCTCAGGCCTTCTACCCCGACGCCACCCTCTCCGGTCCAGGTCGTTACAGGGCCATTAGCTTCCGCCTGGTTCGTCCCTGAACCACATATCGTACGTGAAGAGTCAGCTCTGATACCAATTGTAATACTCTGGTCCAATACCAAGTAGATATTGTCCGTTTTGACCCAATTTCAACACATTGGGTCTCACAGCTTTAAAACACATCTACATGTATAGGACTCACACTTTACTAAAAAAAACTCAATCACTTCATCTCCATTTCCGATATGGGATTCAGTTCATTCCTACCCCCATCACCATCCCTTAGGGTTATTCCTTGCTCAGGTCTTCTACCCTGGCACCACCCTCTCCGGCCCGGATCGTTACAGGCCCACTAGCTTCCGCCTAGTTCGTCCCTGAACCACACATTGTACGTGTAGAGTCGGCTCTGATACCAATTGTAACACCCTAGTCTAATACCATGTAAATATTTTTCGCTTTGGCCAAATTCCAATACATTAGGCCTTACAACTTTAAAACACATCTACATGTATTGGATTCACACTTTATTAATAAGCTACAATCACTCTCTCTCTCAATTTCCGACGTAAGATTCAGTTCATTCCTGCCTCCATCGTCATTCCTTAGGGTCGCTCCTTCCTCAGACCTTCTACCTGGCGCCATCCTCTCCAGACCGGGTTGTTCCGGTGGACACAATACTTAACCAATCCAGATAATATGAATAGGTTAAAAAGAAGAGTGATGATTGATGTAATTGAGAGTATCTATCTAGAGAAATAGAAAGGAAAGGAATAAAAGGGAGGAGGAAAAAGACAAAAAGAAAAAGAAGTGAGAAATGAGTGTCAGCTATAACAGGCGACCGAATAAGCAGAGAAGACAGAGTTAAACAGAGAAGGGAAGAGAAGAGAAGGGAAGAGTTAATAAAAAAACAAATGTTGGTATGAAAGCGACAGATGATATAGTAATGTAGACATGCCTACTTACCAACTCAACACGCGCATGCCTCTTCCTCTTCCTCTTCCTATGAGAATCTTTCTATCAAAATAGACTGCTCTGATCTGCTCTTCTTGTTCGTATTTTCACCGCCAAACATGCTTCTGCTACTACTTACTATTCTCATCTTCTTCTTCTTGGTCTTTGTTTTTTTTATTATTCCTTCATCTCTCCCCTTCTATCCATTTTCAACTAGGTCCCACTTATTTACTGAAAAATACCGGTTTTCTCCGATAAAATTTATCGTACCGATGACAAATGAGAATATGGTAAAGCCTTTATTTCGAGATTAAAAGATAGTACTTAAAGATGAAAATATCATTTAAAGAATATAGAACAATAAGCTAATTAAAAAATCTTTTAAAACAAGCTTTTTCAAAATTAACTTTTTGAACCCAATAAACTCTTTCAAACCTCCATTTAACAAACACCATTATTAGACATTTTTTTTTTTTTTTTGGTAAGAATGGAAGAAAAAAAAACAAACAAACAAAAACCTAACCCGGGATCAGTCTAGGAACCCCAATCCTATCCTCAAGAAGAGAAGGTAACAGAAAAGAATGAGGAACGGAAAGGGTAGAAACACCTAACATCCCCCATGCCCAGCAGCTGCCAAGCGATCCGCCACGCGGTTTTGCTCCCTATAAATATGGGAGAAGGTAAGAGAATCGAAGGCAGGACATTTTCTAATTTCACCTTAAAAAACTCTTTGCCAAACAAGGTTATTGTATTTTGAAAAATAAAATATATTTCGTATTTCGCTACAACACCGGAAAGTGAAATGAAATTATTGGTGATTACTATTTTCAAACTGGTTAGAAGAAAGGGAATAAAGTCCAAAAAAACTTAGGAAAATGTTTTTTTTACTCTTTGTTCATATATTTTTCCATTCACTAACTTAAAATTTTCCATTAAACACTGGAAAACTATAAAATAAATTATGTACAATATTTTTAATCAAAGAAATGGGACCTTAGTTATCAAATTCAATTTTAGTTCATAATGAATTCCACATCTATTTGGTTATTTAATTTGATATTCGAGATAAGATGCAAAACACCTCTACCATTGCCTCTAACATTATACAATTATATCTCTAAAGTTTGTAAGTTAAATCAATTTTATATTTTTTAACTATAATTGTACTCTAAGAAGTCATGAATCTTTATATCGTGTATACATGTGTTATTGATCTGTTGCAAAACTAGAGATAAAAAATTCAACTTTTTCCTTTTGTACAAGTACTAAGTGGAGTAGAAATTCAAAAAACCAAATTCAAGACTACTTAGAGTGTAGAGTTAATAATAACTGAAAACTGACCCGCATTTAAAATGTTAGAGATAAAGTTATCCTTGACTGTTAATATTGAGAAGATTATACTATACATCTGGTACACTAAGTTATCCACGTACCTGATTAATAATATGAAATCACATTACATCTACTAATATATTTATTATGTAATCATTTAAATATGTTTTTTATTAATTACTTATATAAAAGTTTAGACACTCAAATATATGATGTGACATCAATTTATTGATCCAGTGTATGATAACATGATACGATAAGCATATAGTATGATTTATCCAAAAATGTGTATTAATATTAGAAATTGATATTTATAAAAAAAATCATCAATCATATATTAATGTATTATTTTGAGAGCATCTCTAAAAAAAATTGTTGATCTCTTAAATTAAATTTTGAGGAGTTTCAGTTAAAAATTAACTCTAAGATGCTTCTATCATATAAGTTTTTATTTCCTCTCAATTATTGGAGTTTTTATATTAAACAGTTGGTCTTCCATGTCACTTGGATGACCCCCAATTTATATTTTATGACCTCAATTAATAATAAAAAAATAGTAGGACCTCTTATAATATGCACGGGTCTATGTTACACATGGTAGAATATGTATGAGAGATTCTCCATTTGACATAAAGAAACATGCTTCTAATAATTTGCCCCATTATTGAGGAACCCCTCTTCACTCTTAGACTCATCCTTATTTCACTTTTTATTAATAATTATTGATCTCCCTCATCTCTTTTTTTTTTTTTTTTTTTGTAAATATAACAATATATAATAATTTTAATAATAAAAAAATAATAATGAGTGAATATAAGGAGTATTGTTGGGAATAAGATGTATTATAAGGTCTTAAATAACTATGGGTCAATTGTTTATAATATTTTTATTTCTAATGTAAATCGGGACCAGGAGTGATCGCTCCACTCAAATCATGCAACATTAAGAGTTGAGATGGTGGCATCATCTCAATAAAAACATCATTACTGATCTCAATTCACAGTAGAATTTTTCCTTAAGCACATTGTGTCACAAAAAATACTAAAAACCCCAATGTTTTGAAAACCGGACCGGACGTTGAATCGGTGAGACAACTGGTTTAAGGTTCAATAGGTTCAACCGGTTCAACCGGAATGGTTCAACTGGATAAAAAAAATAAATAAATATATATATAAAAAATAAAATGATGTTTCATTGAACATAAAATTAAAAATTTCATACATATAATAAACAATTCTTAAGTTAACATATTAATTAAAAATTAAAAATTCATACAAATAATATAAAAATTCACAAATCGGTAACCAATCCTTAATTTAACACATTAATTAAAAATTCACACATCTAAAATCAAACCCATAGTTTAACACAATATTAAGATTAAAATTAAATTAATTAACACCAATTATTAAAGAGGTTGTTCTCTACCTAATTTTTAAATTTTTTCCTTAATTCAATATGTTTTTCAAAAAATGGCAAAAAACCAGGGTCAATCCGGTTCACTGGTTCAACACCGGTTCGCGGTTCAACCCCGGTTTGATGCGGTTTAATATAGTTGAACCTGTATAGCTAAAACCGGACCGGACACTTGACTGGTTCGCGGTTTGACCAGTTCGACCGGCCGGTCCGGTCCGGTTTTCAAAACACTGAAAAATCCAGTATAAAAGTTGTGTATAATAAAAGCATTAAAAAATATGAGTGAACATCACAAATACTTTCTATTAATGAATAATTGATGGTCACTATTGAACACAAAGACAAATTTAAAATACAAATGTTGTATCGAATGCCTTTTTGAGCAATATACATGTAAATAGCTAGATGACAAAAATGATTCAAAATCAAAAAGACATGAACCTTCCAACCAAATTAAAATCAATGTCGTGTTTGTGCATCATTTGCATGGGTACCACCATCACCATGCATATCACTCATAACATATTAGGGTTCATATATAATGAGTCCCCTAGGATTGTCGCTAAAACCAGGTTTCTCTTTGAATTTACAAAATATCTCTTTAACTCCTTAAACTTATATAGAGTGATTAAGTAATTCTCTTAATTTATTTAAAATAATTTATTAGCCTTCTATTGTCAATTAGCCCCTCAATTTGCTTAAAGCTATATATAATTCAATTTGTCTAAATTCAATCATATTCTGCCACGTGAATTTAAGGAGTTAATTATATGACTTAAAACAAGTTCAATGGCTAACAAAATACTTTATAAGTTGAGAGGAACAATCATCTTTTTTGGCCAAGTTACGAGGCTCCAAAGTTCTTTATTTACTTATTTTTTATAGAAGAGGGCTAAAAGACCGAAAAAAAGAAGACACGAACATAAACTACATCTGAATCTCACAACTCGAGCTAGCTCCCATCCTTTCATCGGCTAAGATATCTCGGGTGTCTACAGGGGCACCTAAACACTCGTGATGATTAGAGGTGTTAATGAGTCAAGGTAGTTCACAAACTATTCAAGCTCGATTCGATCAAAGTTTGGTCAAAGCTCGATTTGAGTGGGCTCAGCTCGAGTTTGGATCGGCTCGAGATATTAACAAGCGAAACCTGAGCTTCCTCAAGTTCGACTCAAAAGCTCAGAAACATGCTTAATTATTTTTTTATTACTATATATATTTCATTAATATTTATTTCAAAATAAAATAATTAATGACTATGGGCGAAAAAAAAATGAGTATTTAGTCATCGACTACTCTTAACTCACAAAGCCCATAAAAAACACTTATAAGATGCTTTAGGCATTTAACTAGTCTAGAATTTAAGAATTCAAAATCAAACCCTAACAACTACCATGCATATCCAACTTCGCCCACAACAAGATCATCTGTGATATGTCAGTTTGTCTTCTACGGTCACCAGTAGTAGCTAATATTCTTAAAGCCCAACCATAACAAATTATTGTATTTTATTTATTTGTTTTTTTTTTTTTTTGTAATTTTTTTAACTCATGTGAAGTATATTATAAATTTCATTTTTTATCTTCTATAGTACTTATTCTATCCATGTATGAAGAATTTGGTAATGCTCGATGTTATGTTATTAAATCATTTGGGCTTATGTCAAAAAGCCCACTATGATTTAAGGAATTCAGATGGGTCCTAATCAACACAAGAGAAAGGAGAGTGATAGTCTTGGTCGAAGCGTTGACCTTAGTCAATGATTCGGTCATCTTCATGTTGCCGAAGGCAGCTTACAAAGGACATTTTGAAAGACACGTGGACCAATCAAAATGTTGGACTCCAAATGCACACTCTTAACTTTTACAAGCATATTGGCACGTAAAGATAGAGTCAATTGGTCTATTATAAGTTGACATGTGTCCAAAGGAACCATTTTAATTATCTATAATTAGTAGAGGTATTCCCAGAATTTAGGTATCTGATTTCTTAATCACTTTGATATGTTTCATTCCGCCAAAGCATTAAGCAATTGTTTTTGGTTCGTTGTGAGTTGAGTTCCTTTCTACAAAAATCACACCATGACTCACTAGTTCTTTCAAGTATTACTGCGCTCAGTATCGACTTTATGACGATCTCATGCTAATCATGGAAGTAAGTTCGCATTCCGTTCAAGGCCTTTTCGATCCACTTGACGCCTTCACATAAAGAAGCAAGACGAGGGGGAGGCAGACCTTCAATCTCCTTTTCTGTTCGGAAGAACAAATAGGAGAAAGCCGATCAACAGGTTACAGACACCACTTCTCGAGATCTCGCTTGGATTAACTGTCCATGTCTGATTCTATTCTAAGCCACGTGGCTTGGTATTATGCTGATGAATCCTTCTTTATTTTTATTATTACATTTTCGTTCTAAGGATAATATGTGGATGTTATCATGCTTCAAGACAACAATCAAATCATGGATCAAATTAATTTGTTTAAATTTTTCATTATATATTTCTTTGATACAGTTTTGATCACATGCATCTTAATGAGCATGAAGAATTTGCTCATTCACCGTTAGATATATGCTTATTAAATCTAAAGGTAGAGATTCAAAGCATTATGAGACTTAAATTTAATAAGCATATATCTAGCGGTGAATGAGTAAATTCACTTGCTCATTAAGGTGTATGTAAAAATTCTTGTTCTTTGATATAATATACCTCAGTCTCTTAAGTTGTTTAAAAACTGCAACTGACATCGTGAACTTCAAAGCGTTACAACTAATTCTCTCGACTTGTTTATTTGAAACAAATAACCCTTCAAATATAACGCGGCAGCGTGTGATTGAAACTTCAAAACGTGATTGGCAGCGCGTGATAGTAAGATGTTAGTTGTATGTTTTGAGGGTCCAATCATATATTGCCACATGATTTGAGAGTTTTTTTTGTCAAATTAAACAAATCGAGGGGTTAATTGTAATGAATGCAGTCCTCCATAACCAGCAAAATTGGAGTTTATGTGTAATTTAAATGGGGGAAGACATTATCCATGGGAAAAGGCAACAGGAAGGAGTAATTAAGAAAGAAAGACAAAAGTAGAATAGAATGCGAAAGGATAGGAAGAGAGCAAAAGAAGAAAAGAATAAACGGTGAGGATGAGAAACAGATAAGCGAGAAATGCGGGAAGAGATTAGAATTGAAGAGTAGAGTAGAGATAGAGTAGTACGGAGGAGGAATCTGATGCGGACATGACGCCTCCGAAATCAGAGGGAAGACCCAATTATTGCTTCCCACGCTGCCCCGACATCTATCATTCTCTCTCTCTCTTCACTCATTTTGCCCCGCTTTCCTCTTTCAATTTCTCTTCCCTCTCTCTCTCTCTGTCTAATTCCACATTTTAAAAGAGGTAACAGGGGTTTGTTAGTATAGGGAGATAGGGATGAGAAATGTTACAGTACTCCGGGAATAATACTTTCGACCAATGTACATGTGTCCTGAATTTATTGGTCGGAAATATTATTGCAGAAGTACCCTAAAATTTTCCGATAGGAATATGAACACAGATAAAAGTTAGAGATTGGAATAATACTAAATATATAAGATATTATCTCATGTTTAGTACATAGGATGATATAGAGATAAAATGATTTTTTTTACTATATTACTCTTATTCAAATTTAAATAGACACAAATATTATTGTAGTATAAATGCAGAATAAAATTAATTAAATTTAGAAGGTGTTTGTTTCCGTTTTTCAAAAGAGCGTTTAGTCTTTCACTCCAAACTGCAAGAAATATAACGTTTGGTTAGGTTTATATAACCGCAATGTTTAACATTTTCTCTGGAAACTACAACATTTTAGAGTCTTTTTTATGAACAACTGTTTGTAGTTATTTGTTATTGACAAAATTATCTTTTTTATTTCCACAAAATATGTTTTTTTAACATTATTTCTATTCCTAGAACATAAGAACAATGTTTTATTGTGTCATAAATTTTTTTATTTAATTTTTTTTATTAATTTGTATAATACATTTTATAGTTAATTTGTTAATTGATTTAAAGCACGTCCACATTAGATATTTTAAATACTAACAACATCGGTTCAATATAATTTTACCAAACACTAATAATTAAACAGATATAACAAACAGCTAACATCGGAATCAAACATGTCCTTAATCTATCATCCTAACTTGAAAAATACTTGGAACACTGTATTAAATTTTCAAAATACAAAAAATGTAATAACTAATACATTTAAGACGATAGATTAAGTTTAATTAATTTCATTCCACGTTAATACTACAATAATATATATACAAACTTAAGTTTTCAAAAGTTCAAATATTAAAATTAACTTGAGAAATATTTGGAAAACTCTACTAAATTTTTAAAAAACATTGATAGAAATGAGAATGATGACATTCATATATGTGTGAGGCCAAATATGTGGCGAACTTTCTTGATAGGGTTAAGATGATTGACTTTAAACTCATATCAACACTCACAGCTACTACACCAACTCTTTCTAAAGATTTTGGCACCAACTTCTCCTTTAGTGATGAATACGGAAGTATTGTGGGCAAGGATGGATCCAGGACCTGCAAATAGTGGGGGCAAAGTATATATGATATGTAAAAAAAATTGTCCAAATAAAACCAATGGAAACCTTAACAGTGCCTAGTATAACTTCGTAACTATATTAGACTAATTATCAATGGAAACATTAAGCAAATTATCACTGATTTTAGGTGTAAGCAATCTCTTATCAATCTCTTTAACAGCAACTTGAAGAGCAGAGTAGCGATGGCGACAACCAAACAACAACCGGAACCGATTCTGGGACGTAAAATTGCTACAATCAACTTAAATTGCATTAATTATATACAAATTGCTTCAATAAGTTTACTAAATTCATTAAACTTAAGCATATAATAATTCTCCCAAATTGTCTCAATCAACTCAAATTGCTTCAATCAAATTACATTATCCCTAAATTGCTTGCTAAATTGAAATGCTCAATTGTTAAAGTACAATTTACACAAAACAAACCAAATGCTAAAGTACAATTTATAAGAACCAGAACAGAAGAACAGACGGGAGAAGTAAAGAGACGAACTAGTAAATTGAGTTTAATTGAACGAATTAACACAACAAACATAACAAGCATAAAAAGAAGTAAATTGAGTAAATTGAGTTTAAATTTCAATCCACCTTCGTTCCAGAGAGAAGGAGAAGTCGTTCTTGAAGGAGGGACGACGGATGACAAGTCCGTGATGGAGAAACAAACGTAAAAGTAGATTAGGTTTTTAGGAAATTGGATTAAGTGAAGGAGAGATTAGGGTTTTGGTGAGTTGTCTGTTGCTTCTAAGTGAGAGGGATGATCGTAATTTTTGTTTAAGAAATTAGGTTAGAGCTTTGTGTTTGAGAGAGGTTGGGGATGATAAATTTTGCTGCTGCTTCTAAGTAAGAAGGATGGAATTACGGACGTAGGAGAAGAAAAGGAAGAAGGACAAAGTCGTAATTTTTTTTGTATTTCTTTTAGACAAAATGACGTCGAACGGCGTCATTTTGTCTAAAAGAAACACACAGTAAATTACAACTCTATCCTTCTACCTATTCTTCTCCTACCTCGCAAATCAAGCTCTCCCCAGCACCATTCACGACGTTTCAAAGGGGGCAAATTCCAAAAATTCTAAAAACATTACCTCTGATTTTATTTCTTCATAAATCTCAGTGAGGGCAAGTGCGCCCATTGCTCCCACTGTAGATCTGTCCCTGATTGTGGGAACACTTCAATATTTAACATTCACTCATCCTGACATTGCATTTGCAGTCAACAAGTCGTGTCAGTTTTTTTCAATGTCCCACAGATTAGCATTAGAATAGTGTCAAACGGGTTCTTCACTACATTCAAAGACATCTGCTTTTGGAATAGTCATGTCTACATTCATTGTTACTCTGACATCAATTGAGGTGGGTGCCTTGATGACAGAAGATCAACGGGGTGCATTATGTGTCTATACTGGCTCAAGCATCGTCTCCTAGTAGACTCGCAAACAACAAACAATTGCTCGATCCTCCACTAAAAGTGAATATAAAGTTGTTGTTAATGCCACACCTGAGCTCCTATGGTTTCGATCTTTGCTCTCGGATTTGAAGCTTCCACTCTCTACACATGTTCAACTTTGGTGTGATAACGTTGGGAAAATCTATCTCACTTCAAATCATGTGTTTCATCATCGAACAAAACACATTGAGCTTAATTATCATTTTGTTCATGAACAAGTTCAAAGTGGATTCCTCAACGTCCGTTAATTCCGAATGATCATCAAATTGTGGACATTCTCACGAATGATATGTTATTATAGTTGCAAATTGTTGAATTAAATCTGTGGATTAAATCAAATGGATTATATATAAGCATTATGTTAATAAAGTGGTTAAAAACAAAATGATTTAAAACAAACACTGATGTAGATATGGTTAGAAAGGGTTAATTAATTAAATTAAGTGCATAGGATCACGTGTAGCCCGCAAAATCTATGTATTTTATGGTAGAATCTAAGGGGGTTATTTTTATATAATTTAATTTTCTTAAATGTAGTGTAGTGTATGATGGATGTTTTTTATTAGTATATACAATGTAGCATATGGCACAATCTCTGGTTTGAAAATTTTAATTTTAGTACGACTAAATTGACACTGACACTAATTATTGGTGAAATGCTTTGTATAATATATTTTTGTATATAATATGATGAAGAAAAATGGTCTGAGCTGCATTCCACTAATAATTATTATTGTATACTACTAATTAATGAGATTCTGACGTGACACTTATCAATGGCAATTTTGTGTGTTTATTTTATTCACAAATACATCTTGATTTTTAATTCATTAAATTATTGACTTTTATTTATTTAGATGTATAAAAATCGATTATATAGTGTTTTTTTTTTTTTTTTTTTATGAAAGATTAATAAATATATTAAGCCTGTAGACTAATTTGATCATTACAAACTAAGCTCCATACATTCGTCGGGCAATCCTCCATCAAAACAATTTTGGAGTTGAAGTCCTTTGCCCAACTAGCAAGAGCGTGAGCTACTTTATTGCCTTCCCGATGAATAAATTGAAACTGACAAGATGAAAAAGCTGATCTAAGGGATAGAACATCAGCATATAAAAAAGCAAGAAGTGATTGCGGGATAGCTCCACTTTGCAATCGATTGATAACACTTTCCGCATCCGACTCAATTATAACTGAATTTAGACAGCAATCTTGTGCAAATTGAACACATTCTAAAATACCGACCAACTCTGCTTCTTCCGCTGAATGACAGTCCGCAACTGGAAGACCAGCAGATGCAAGAATATAACCCTGCGCATCACGTGCAATAATACCCACACGAGTCCTTCCCGTTAGCGCATCCCAGGAAGCATCACAATTGATTTTATAAATTCCAGCAGGTGGTGCAGTCCAACGAACACTCCCTCTATCAGTACCAAGCGGAACAGCTGATGTTTGATGGCAGAAAACCGATAGACGATCAGGACAGGTAGTCCATTCAAGTTGCAATTCATCAACACTCTTCGATACCACCGAATTTGGTATATCCTCACCTGCATATAACCATCTATTCCGCTTATACCAACACCACCACAAAGCCATAATTCCATGTATTTGTTCCTGCACAGAAAAATTCCGCAGCATAAAAATAAAAACTTCCCACATATCAGTAGCGTAAATCTTGTCCAAACGGGCTGGTAATGCTATAGTTTGCCATAATTCTTTAACACTTGGACATTTGAGAAGAGCAAGATGAATATCCTCCGACATTTGACCACATCGAGTACAAGTGATATCGACATTCAGACTCCGTTTCTGCAGATTTAATAAACTAGGGAGTTTATTTTTCAAGGTTTTCCATAGGAAGTGTTGAATCTTAGGTGGTATATTAAGTTTCCAAATAGCCTTCCAATGATGCGAACATGTTATTGAAGATGAAGCTCGACTTTCCAACTTATATCTCACCTCTTCGGCCAAATAGTAACATGAACGCACAGTAAACATACCTGTTTTATCCAAACCCCATTATGTATCGTCCGAAGGTTTTCTAAAACTAAGTTTGATTTTCAAAATCTCCCGAGCCTCCTCTTCCCCAAAAACTTCACAAACCCGGCTTCTTCTCCACGAACACCTATCAGAATCAATTAGTTCACTAACCATATTTGGTCTCGGGGTTACCAACGAAACCAATGGTTTTTTACAATTAAGTCCAGGGATCCAATTGTCATTCCATATATGAATTCGATTACCATTACCAACTCTCCACATTAAACCTTCAGTAAATACTTTCCTTGCCTCACATATCCCTCGCCAGAAGAAGCTTGGGTTATTACCTAACATAGCCGTAAGAAAATTGCGTTTATTGTAATATTTGGCTTTAATCACCTGAGAGCATAGTGAATCAGGATCCTTATAGAGCTTCCAACATTGTTTAGCAAGCATAGCAATGTTGAAAGACCGAAGCCACCGAAATCCCAACCCACCCCTGAATTTGGATTTACACAATGCCTCCCATGCTAACCAATAAATAGGGCATTTTTCCTCAGTACCTCCCCACCAGAACTTGCTAATAATATTTTGAATATCCCTGCAAAAAGACTCCGGTAATAGAAAGCATGACATAATATAACCAAGGATTGACTGGAGAACAGCTTTTATAAGAACCTCACGACCCCCAACCGACAAAAATTTTGACTCCCAGGATTTAACTTTTTTCATAATGTGTTCTTTAATAGATGCAAAAACTATCTTTTTTGAGCGCCCAATTATTATTGGCAACCCAAGATACTTAGGGAATTCACAGTGACCTTAACATTCAGAAGTTGGGCAAGCATAACCTTATTTTCCATAGGAACAGCCGAACTGAAAAAAATTTCAGATTTCTCAAAATTAACAGTTTGACCTGAAACCTGTTCATATTTAGAAAGAAGTGTCTGAAGGGTAGTAATATTCACCGACGTAGCTTTCCCAAAAATCATAGAATCATCTGCAAAAAATAAATGTGAAATTATAGGCCCCTGACTACTAACCTTAAAACCATGTAACGATTGGTTGACAACAGCTTTTCTGATATTAGCAGAGAAGGCTTCAGCACATAATAGGAATAAATAGGGGGATATCGGATCTCCCTGACGAATCCCTCTGTCAGGTTTAACAAAACCACTAGGTTGGCCATTTATCAGAAAGGACATAGTAACCGTCGATACACACATCATAATAAGCTGCACAAAATGGGAAGGGAATTGCATCTTTATTAAAACATTCCTAAGAAACTCCCATTCAATTCGATCATAAGCCTTACTCATATCCAATTTCAGAGCAAAGAACCCAGACCGACCCTTCATTCTAGTTTTCATACTATGGAAAGCTTCAAATGCGATAATAGCATTATCAGTAATCTGACGACCAGGAACAAAAGCCGCCTGAGTATCATAAATCAAACAATGTAAAACACGTTTTAATCTGTTAGCAATCACCTTCGAGATAATTTTATAGAGAACATTGCATAACGCAATAGGCCGTAATTGTTGCACCATAGTTGGATTTTTTAATTTTGGAATGAGTGCAATGTATGTGTGATTCAAATTTTGAGGCATAATTCCCGTTTTAAGACAATCCATCACAGTAGCTATAATATCATCACCTATAATGCTCCAGAAAGACTGGTAAAAGCATGCTGACATTCCATCCGGTCTAGGAGATTTTGATGGGTTCATCTGGTTTATTGCAGCCACAATCTCCTCCCTAGTGAAATCGGCTACCAATTCGGCATGCTGATCAGAAGTTACAGAAGTGTCAATAGCAGACACAAACTCAGAGCAATCCTGCACCTCACCTGGCGTCAAGAGATTGGAATAATACGAAGTGATCAGATCAGATAATTCATTCGTACCCTCCTTCCAATTCCCTGATCCATCATGGAGTTTTTTCAGAAAATTATTATGACATCTAGCAGAAGCTCTTCGGTGAAAATAAGTCGTATTTCTATCACCTGCTTTAAGCCATTCAGTACGAGATCTCTGCTTCCAAAGGACTTCTTCCATCTGAGATAATTCAGATATATGCTTTTGACATTGAACTTCTTCAGATTTAAGAGCAGGGTCAGCCTTAGCCTGAATCAGTTCCAATTCTTTATATGCTTGTTTGATTCGATAACCAATATTACCAAAAGAATTCCTATTCCATTGTTGTAGACTATTGGCACAAGATGCAATTTTTTCGGTTACAGACCTTGGACCGGTCGACCATGCTTGCTGAATAACACTTTTACAGTTCTGATCCCGTAACCAAACTTGTTCAAAACGGAATATTTTTACTCGTCGATTTAGGCCCATCAATCCCTCAGTTACAAGTAGAATAGGATAATGATCAGAAGACACCCATGCCAAGTTCCTGACTGCAGCAAACGGGAATGCAGTACTCCACTCGTCCGAGGCTAAAAATCTATCCAATCTCTCCCATATAGCTGCAGAACCAGAACGACGATTGAACCAAGTATACTATGGTCCAGAGCATCCCAAATCACTCAATTGACAATCCTCAATACAATCTTGAAATTTTTGCATCTCCGTATTATCCCTGAACCTCCCACCAATCTTCTCCGAACTCCATAATATTTCATTAAAATCACCAAAAATAATTATTGGGTAAGGGTCCATATGATAATATTCCTTTATGAGTTCCCATGTATATTTTTTGTTTTGAGATTCCGGCCATCCATATAGTGTTTCTTATTTTGTATTTAAAATTTATGTTCTTTTTAGCCTTTAACAATAAGTTTTGATGTGTAACGTGCGGTTATAGAAACCTAAAAACTTTATTTCTAACATGGTGTTGTATGCGGCAGCTAGAGATAATAACCTTATTCGACATTTTTCCAGAGATGGATTGTACTAGTCTAAATCTCTAAATCCAGTTATTGTTTACTTGAAAATACACATGGAAAACCTGACTAATGTCCACTTTCAGAATGTTCAGTTCGAAACGGATGCCAAAGAAGTGGTATATTGCATTTTAACAAAGGTGATATTATTATGTTCGATGTTGTTATAGAAGAAATTCGATATTTGTTACTTATCCGCCAAGATTGTTCTGTAGCTTTTGTCCCTAAATTAGCGATTAGTGTTTCCCATTCAATGGCTCATCATTCTCGTTCGAATGCTAATTTCTTTAGTGATATTGTTGCTCTTAGTTATTTAGATGATGCTCTTTGTATTGACAATATTTCCATTTTTTAATAATAGTTGGATTTTTTCTCAAAGGAAAAAACTTTATTTCAAGTTATAAAAAATCTAATTTTAAACACAAATTAATTAAATAATATCTTTTTAATCAAATTAAATATTCATAATTAACTAATTTAGTAAGTAACAACTTAATGTGATAAGAAATGATAATAATATTCTAAATATAAAAAAATCAATGACTTAATAAACATAAATCTGTATCTGGTGCAAAATCTTTTCTTATCTCGATGAATATTTACACTAGAGTCACTTGAGTGATCTTATTGCATTATAAATCATCGACACATTCTGTATTATAGATTTTTTTCACTATGGTACAGATGCAGTTCAATATTAAAGTGGAGATTTAAAAAATGACAATAGGATAGAGTTCATCAAGACCAAATGCATAAATATGTTTGCTAAATTAGACATTTTACATCAGCATACTTGTGTCTATATACCACAACAAAATGGGATTGTAGAATGCATACACAAGCATTTATTGGAGGTGGCTAGAGCTTTAATCTTTCAAGCACATCTGTTTTCCATGTTATGGGGAGAAGCCATATCAATAGCATATTCAATCATAAATCTCTTACCTATAAAGTTACTTCATTAGAAAACCCATTATGACATGCTCTATATAAATCACCAAATTATACCATGTTAAAAAAATTTGGATGCAAATCCTTTTAGGTTGATACACATCTAGATAAGGATAGTTTTAGCCCTAGAACAAATATTGTCATAGAACAAATATTGTCATATTTGTTTGGGGTACAATGTAGGGCAAATGATAAACATATGGATTTGCTTAGTAAAAATATTGTGGTTAGTAGAGATGTTCAATTTCAGGAAAGTGTTTTTCCTTTTCACCCTAGTATAAAAAGAATATAGGTACAACTACTTCTTATAGTGTAAACTTATCACATTATCCTTCAATAGTTTTCAAACTGATCTCATGGATATTGACACACTTCACTCTTTAACAGAACAACCTTTATCTTCTAGTCCTTCTTATACCAATCACATTACACCATCTCCTTAATCTGTAGTCTTAATTCTTATACCAGTGGTTCCTCAACCAAAACCAATATCAACTGCATCTTCAGAACTTATTGTTACCCTATCTCAAAAGTCCGCTAGAACGACATCTAAACCTTCCTGGTTACATAATTTTGTTGCTTGTATTTTTATAAGAATTTCACAACTATTTTCTCCTATCACATTATCAGTTTCTCATAAAGCCTTCTTATCCAACACCCAAAAAGCCAAATTACCTATAACTTATCATGATGTAAAGATCTTTGCTAGATTACAACTATCAACCGGGAATTAGATGCTTTGGAATACAAAAACACATGGGAAGTGGTTGAGTTACCTACAAATAAGAAACCTCTAACTACTAAATGGATCTTCAGAACCAATATAAAGCTAGTGGAGAGATTGATAGGTATAATGCCATTCTTGTCGCCAATGGCTATAACCAGGAGTTTGGTATTGACTATTTTGAAAGCTTAGTCTTTTGGTTAAACTTGTTACGCTCAAAGTTATTTCTTGTCACTAGAGCTGCAAAAGCATGGCCAATTGAACAAATAGATGTGAATAATTCCTACCTCCATGATGTGTTGGATGAAGAAATTTATTTGTAGCTCCTATAGGATATAATAAAGCTCACAAGGGCCAAGCATGTAAGTCTGTTAAGTCTTTGTATGCTCATAAACAAGCAGGAAGCGGTGGCATAAATAATGACTATCCCATCTACTTTTCCTATCGTTTTAAAAATCAGTGAATGATGACCATCTTTTTACTATGTCTAAACCAACCAAGTTCTTAGCTCTAATTATGTATGTGGATGACATCCTAATCATTGGATCTCATGAATCAAACATCACTGTTATCAAGGATCGTCTTCATCATTTGTACATCATCAAAGCTTTAAGACTTGCCAAGTATTTCCTTGGGGTTGAAATTGCTAGATTCACTTCTAGTTTACTATTATCTAAACGAAAATATATCACATACATTGTTGAAGATGTTGGATTAGATCATGTAACTATAATGGCTAATCATATATCTCATGAAATTTTACTTAAGGATCCAAAAGAACCTTTAATAGATCTATCTATCTAGAGAAAATTGATTGATAGAATGTTGTACTTGCAATTCACCAAGCTAAATATAAATTTTTCCACTTAACAATTTAGTTAATACATGCAACAACCATGTCTTCGCCATCTTAAAGGCATGTCTTCATCATCTTAAGGCAACTCTTCATGTCATTAAATATCTAAAGGGAACTAGTTCTTATGGATTATTTTATCCTATTTCTACAGAAATTCATCAGCTTGTTGCTTATTGTGACACCGATTGTGGGAAGTTTTAAACAACTAGAAGAAGTCTCACTTGTTATTGTATCTTTTTGGGATCATCAATCATCTCTTAAAAAAACAAAAAACCAGGTTACAGTCAGTAGATCTTTTACTGAAAGTGAATGCAGAAGCATGATAGTGACATACTGGGAATTGAAGTGAATCACCTACATTCTTGGAGATTTTGAAGTTCAAATTCAGCTTCTTATCACGATTGTCATTTTATTCGTGAACGAATCGATTCTCATTTTGTTCAAACCCCTTACATCTCCACTACCTCTCAACTTGCAGATTTGTTCACCAAATCCTTAAACCTTGAACACATTATTCCAACCTTGTCTAAGATGCACATGTGTGATTCTTACCATGCTCTATGGAAAATATCTTTTTTACATACTAATGCAAAATATACATTTCACACCCTGAATTTCTATCATCTTTCACTCTAGCTCTTATCCCCACACATTAGTGGGAATAACCTAAATCAGTTGATGATCTCTTACTAATAGCCTAGTTAGTTAACACTCTCTTTTCATACTCTCAAGCTAATCTCTTCGTATATCATCTATATAAAAGCATCATGTAATTCAATTTATTGTCCATCCTATTGATCAATCTCATCTTTTTTCGGTCAACGTTATTTTGATATGTTAATGGAAGTTTAATAATTAGAAAGTGTAAAATTAAACGATTTTATACTAGTTTATGTAAGTTCAATAGTATGTTATAGTTATTAAGGTAAAGGGAGGTATTGGAATGATGTATTATTAATAGTTGGAATGTAGTTAGGTAATTGTCAGATGAAGATTCTAGTATCCTTGTCAAAGTAGACTGTTTTTCAATAAATGGCAACAAAACATCAAATGACACAATGTTTCAATTTTCACCTCTAAAATATGGAAAGAGAGACATCCATCAAACAAACAATTAATGGGCCCACTTTCCCCTACTTAGACTAAATAATGCCAAATGCTTCCACCGAACTTAGAAAAACATTACATTAACTAGATTCTGCCTATAATTATGTTTCCACGTTAATGTCCCAAAATTCAAATTTTTTACTATAATTATTGATGTTTTGGACTACTTGTTCCATCCAAACTTAATTAGCTGAATTTACATAAATGAAGAATGTATTTAAATGATCAAACTTAGAATTTATTATTCTTATATTAATTCTATCTAAAAACAAAATTTTATCTATTTCTACAAATAAAAAGACAATTCAAATAAAGGGAATCCTATTAATATGAAGGTAAATTCTATGGTTACTTTATTGAAAAAAAAAGTAATCATACTTTGTTTTAGTATCCAATAGTAATTGGACATGTGTTAATACAAATAAGATTAATTAAAATTAATAAAAAAAGGTAACCTGTTATATTTAATTATGGAAATTTTAAAGATTATTAATTACAAGGTAAATAATATATGAGTCCCTATATTTTAATTAATCACTATTTAGTCATTATATGTTAATAATACACTATTTAGTTCTTAATTTTAGCTCAATTCAACAGTTTAGTCCCTTATAGAGGGATTAATCTGTTCAATAATTTAAAAATTTAAGTGACAAAACTGTTGATCAAAATAAAAAATAAGAACTAAATAATATATTATTAAAATACGAGAACTAAACAATATGTTAGATATTTAACATAGGGACTGATAAAATAAAAGATTTACGTAAAACTCTATTTTCACAAGGTTTGTGAATTTTTTTCTCCTAAAATATAAAGGTTACGTAAATTTAGTCAAACTATATGTAAATTATATCTAAAAATAAAATATTTACGTAAAGTTCAAAGGTTTTACGTAAAACTCTAATTTTCACAAGGTTTGTGGATTTTTTCTCCTCAAAAAACAAGGTTACGTAAATTTAGTCAAACCTTACGTAAATTATGTCTAAAAATACGTAAATTATATCTAAAAATAAAAGATTTACGTAAAGTTCAAAGGTTTTACGTCAAACTCTAATTTTCACAAGGTTTATGGATTTTTTCTCCTAAAATAACAAGGTTACGTAAATTTAGTCAAACCTTACGTAAATTATATCTAAAAATAAAAGATTTACGTAAAATTCGTAGGTTTTACGTAAAACTCTATTTTCACAAGGTTTGTGAATTTTTTCTCCTAAAATAACGTAAATTTAGTCAAACTATACGTAAATTATATCTAAAAATAAAAGATTTACGTAAAGTTCAAAGGTTTTACGTAAAACTCTAATTTTCACAAGATTTATGAATTTTTTCTCCTAAAATAACAATATTACGTAAATTTAGTCAAACCTTACGTAAATTATGTCTTAAAATAAAAGATCTATGTAAAATTCATAGGTTTTACGTAAAACTCTATTTTCACAAGGTTTGTGAATTTTTTTTCTCCTAAAATAAAAAGGTTACGTAAAGTTAGTCAAACTATACGTAAATTATATCTAAAAATAAAATATTTACGTAAAGTTCAAATGTTTTACATAAAACTCTAATTTTCACAAAGTTTGTGGATTTTTTCTCCTAAAATAACAAGATTATGTAAATTTCGTCAAACCTTACGTAAATTATGTCTAAAAATAAAAGATTTACGTAAAATTCATAGGTTTTACGTAAAACTCTATTTTCACAAGTTTATGAATTTTTTTCTCCTAAAATAAAAAAGGTTACGTAAATTTAGTCAAACTATACGTAAATTATATCTAAAAATAAAAGATTTACGTAAAGTTCAAAGGTTTTACGTAAAACTCTAATTTTCATAAGGTTTGTGTATTTTTTTTTCTAAAATAACAAGGTTACGTAAATTTAGTCAAATCTTACGTAAATTATGTCTAAAAATACTTAAATTTACTCAAACTATACGTAAATTATATCTAAAAATAAAAGATTTACGTAAAGTTCAAAGGTTTTACGTCAAACTCTAATTTTCACAAGGTTTATGGATTTTTTCTCCTAAAATAACAAGGTTACGTAAATTTAGTCAAACCTTACGTAAATTATGTCTAAAAATAAAAGATTTATGTAAAATTCATAGGTTTTACGTAAAACTCTATTTTCACAAGGTTTGTGAATGTTTTCTCCTAAAATAAAAAGGTTACGTAAATTTAGTCAAACTACATGTAAATTATATCTAAAAATAAAATATTTACGTAAAGTTCAAATGTTTTACGTAAAACTCTAATTTTCACAAGGTTTGTGGATGTTTTCTCCTAAAATAACAATGTTACGTAAATTATGTCTAAAAATAAAAGATTTACGTAAAATTCATATGTTTTAAGTAAAACTCTATTTTCACAAGGTTTGTGAATTTTTTTCTCCTAAAATAAAAAGGTTACCTAAATTTAGTCAAACTATACGTAAATTATATTTAAAAATAAAATATTTACGTAAAGTTCAAAGTTTTTACGTAAAACTCTAATTTTCATAAGGTTTGTGGATTTTTTCTCCTAAAATAACAAGGTTACGTAAATTTAGTCAAACCTTACGTAAATTATGTCTAAAAATAAAAGATTTACATAAAATTCATAGGTTTTACGTAAAACTCTATTTTCATAAGGTTTGTGAATTTTTTTTTTCCTAAAATAAAAAGGTTACTTAAATTTAGTCAAACTATACGTAAATTATATCTAAAAATAAAATATTTACGTAAAGTTCAAAGGTTTTACGTAAAACTCTAATTTTCACAATGTTTGTGGATTTTTTCTCCTAAAATAACACGGTTATGTAAATTTAGTCAAACCTTACGTAAATTATGTCTAAAAATAAAAGATTTACGTAAAATTCATATGTTTTATGTAAAACTCTATTTTCACAAGGTTTGTGAATTTTCTTCTCCTAAAATAAAAAGGTTACCTAAATTTAGTCAAACTATACATAAATTATATTTAAAAATAAAATATTTATGCAAAGTTCAAAGGTTTTACGTAAAACTCTAATTTTCACAAGGTTTGTGGATTTTTTCTCCTAAAATAACAAGGTTATGTAAATTTAGTCAAACCTTATGTTAATTATGTCTAAAAATAAAATATTTACGTAAAATTCATAGGTTTTACATAAAACTCTATTTTCACAAGGATTGTGAATTTTTTTTTTCCTAAAATAAAAAGGTTACTTAAATTTACTCAAACTATACGTAAATTATATCTAAAAATAAAATATTTACGTAAAGTTTAAAGGTTTTACGTAAAACTCTAATCTTCACAATGTTTGTGGATTTTTCTCCTAAAGTAAAAGGGTTATGTAAATTTAGTCAAACCTTACGTAAATTATATCTAAAAATAAAAGATTTACGTAAAATTCATAGGTTTTACATAAAACTCTATTTTCACAAGGTTTGTGAATTTTTTTCTCCTAAAATAAAAAGGTTATCTAAATGTAGTCAAACTATACGTAAATTATATCTAAAAATAAAATATTTACGTAAAGTTCAAAGGTTTTACGTAAAACTCTAATTTTCACAAGGTTTGTGGATTTTTTCTCCTAAAATAACAAGGTTACGTAAATTTAGTCAAACCTTACGTAAATTATGTCTAAAAATACGTAAATTTAGTCAAACTATGCGTAAATTATATCTAAAAATAAAAGATTTACGTAAAGTTCAAAGGTTTTACGTCAAACTCTAATTTTCACAAGGTTTATGGATTTTTTTCTCCTAAAATAACAAGGTTACGTAAATTTAGTCAAACCTTACGTAAATTATGTCTAAAAATAAAAGATTTATGTAAAATTCATAGGTTTTACGTAAAACTCTATTTTCACAAGGTTTGTGAATTTTTTTCTCCTAAAATAAAAAGGTTACGTAAATTTAGTCAAACTATACGTAAATTATATCTAAAAATAAAAGATTTACGTAAAGTTCAAAGGTTTTACGTAAAACTCTAATTTTCACAAGGTTTATGGATTTTTTCTCCTAAAATAATTATGTTACGTAAATTTAGTCAAACCTTACGTAAATTATGTTTAAAAATAAAAGATTTACGTAAAATTCATAGGTTTTACGTAAAACTCTATTTTCACAAGGTTTGTGAATTTTTTTCTCCTAAAATAAAAAGGTTACGTAAATTTAGTCAAACTATACGTAAATTATATCTAAAAATAAAATATTTACGTAAAGTTCAAAGGTTTTACGTAAAACTCTAATTTTCACAAGGTTTGTGGATTTTTTCTCCTAAAATAACAAGATTATGTAAATTTAGTCAAGCCTTACATAAATTATATCTAAAAATAAAAGATTTACGTAAAATTCATAGGTTTTACGTAAAACTCTATTTTCACAAGGTTTGTGAATTTTTTTCTCCTAAAATAAAAAGGTTACCTAAATGCAGTCAAACTATACGTAAATTATATCTAAAAATAAAATATTTACGTAAAGTTCAAAGTTTTTACGTAAAACTCTAATTTTCATAAGGTTTGTGGATTTTTTCTCCTAAAATAACAAGGTTACGTAAATTTAGTCAAACCTTACGTAAATTATGTCTAAAAATACGTAAATTTAGTCAAACTATGCGTAAATTATATCTAAAAATAAAAGATTTACGTAAAGTTCAAAGGTTTTACGTAAAACTCTAATTTTCACAAGGTTTATGGATATTCTTCTCCTAAAATAACAAGGTTACGTAAATTTAGTCAAACCTACGTAAATTATGTCTAAAAATAAAAGATTTACGTAATTTATTATTTTTAACACCGGTGGCCATTGAACTTTAACTAATTCCTCAAAATGAAAATATTCAAGAATTAACGTTGTTCAGAACGATATTTACCATGGAACCATATTTTTTATTTTTCAAAATCACCTTTTTTGGAGCTTTCTCTCTCTACAGATTCACTCTTCTAATTTTTTTATTTTGAGACCGTCAATGGTCGTTTTGAGACGTTGAGTAGCCACCGATGTTAAAAAGTGTAATGTTCAATGACCATACTGTTAAGAATTGAAGTTCAGTTACCACAATATTATATGGGTAAAGTTCAGTGGCCATGAGTGTAATTTACCCTGATTTTTTTCATAATTAGTGATTTTCACTTTTTTTAGTTTAAAGTTGAAGTTAGTTTATGTATTTTTAGCCAAAATTAGTAATTTCATTTTTTTTGTTTAACAGTTGAAGCCAATTTGTGAATGGATGAGAATCACCACTTATCAAACTCCAATGAAGAAAATCCAAAGATTTGTGATGGGAAGAGGAAACTAGTGCAATGAGAAAAATAATTACGGAAGGAGCTAATTAAAAAAGAAAAGTTTGATCATAATTGAATTTTTACCGGATGAAACAGTTATCCAGTTTTGAACTAATTGGAACCATCACAACTAAAACTTATTCTACTATTAAATCAATGGTCATGAAAGCAACGTCAACTTTACTTTGTTTATAACAAAGTAATAGTAGCCTACACCTAATATGAATGAATTAAATAAAAAAGGCATATATTATAAATCTTTGAAATGGAATGAACAACTATATATTAACTATTTTCGACTGATCTACATTAAACTATAAGATAATTTAAAAGGCAATGATTTTATAAAAAAAATATATAATTCATTAGAAATAAACGTTAATTGTACCTCTAAAATTATTCGCTTTCTAATTCAATTTTACTAATTTGTAAAGTAATTAATCGCTACTTTTGATGTTATATATAAAAAATAATAAATTTTACGATAAAACAAAATTAGGACAAGTTTGTATGGTGATAACAAAATTAAACTTTTTCGATATTAATTCGTCTGATAATATATCTTAACGAGCTGTTGGGCTGAAGTATATGGTGAATATGCAGTGAAAATTTTATAAATTAGTTAGATGATTTGATCAATCAAATTAAAGAATATGATTCAAATTTTTCATTATTTTTTTTCCAAACCAACAAATTCATATATTAGTCACTCGTAACAATATCTTTAAAAAAATAGAATTTAAAACTCAAAAGTTACTAAAGAAATAAACAGATTAGTATTGAAATGAAAATGACGAGCTATAACATGAGTTATCTCATTTGCTAACCTTAGAAGACGTGATTCAAATTTTTCGTTATTGATTCTAAAAGATAAAATTTGCTTTTAAAAATAGTAAAAATTTATCCAAAACTATTTTTAGGGTTTTCTTAAGTGATACATTAAACTTTCTAAGTGAGTTTATTAATAAATCAAAGGTAAAAAGTATCCTTAGCCTCTATGACCTTTCATTTTTGGTTTATTAAGCATTTGAAATTTTATTTGAATACATCATTGATTATTTATTTTTGATCTATTAAGCTCTTGATGACAAAAAAAAAAAATCAATTTTGAATATACAACTCAATTAACAGAATGATATTCATTTCACTTGCATTCGAAATTTATATTTTTTTCATTGTTGGAAAACAGTTTTGGATGTATAATGTAACTATCAGAAAAATATAAAAACCTAATTCAAACTGTAATTTTATTTTATTTTATAATTTCAAATGCAGATAAATTATTAACGTCTTTTTTAACAAAATTAGATGTTCACAACTTACTAATTTAGTAAGCAAGAGCTTAACGAGATAAAAAAAAAAATCAGAGACTTAATGAACCAAAAAATAAAAACCAAAAGCTTTTTTTTTTTTGAAACAAAAACCAAAAGCTTAATAATGCTTTTTAACTAAATTAAAATAAATCGACTAAGTTATAAATAACGAGACTTGAAATTCAACCATATGATACATTTTAAACTTCAAATTATACCGTGGTGAAAGTCTTGATCTAGTGGTCGAGACTCATTCGAATTACATAAATCCGAGATGAAGTTTTTTCTTTATCATTTAATAGTTTAATATATGTGCGGATAAGATATTCCATTTAAGATTAAAAAAAAAAAGGACGAAATAGAAAAAGCAAGAAGTTCTGGTCCAAACTCGAAACCTATGGAAACAAACAAGTAGTAGTAGTAGTACCCAGTTTAGAAGACAGAAGTGAAAACAAGCCGCATACCTATTAGCTATCTAGCTAGGCTTCGTAGCCGACCCATCTCCCTTCTGAAGCCGACTGAATATTGTCGTGCCACTCAGAACAGAACATCTCTGTAAAAGCTGCTCTCTCTCTCTCCTTCTTCCTCATATATGCTTCCCAACTCCTTTCAGTGTTCCCCAGATTCTCCCCTTTCTCTCTCTACCTTCTTTCTCTCTCTACATCTCCATTCATAAAAACCCCATCTTTCCCCCTTTCTGCTCACTCAAAGTTCCTAAATTTCACTTCAAAGATCGAAACTTTATCTTCAATTCCCCCAAAATGCCATCGGATTCTTCGTCGGAAACCAGAAGATTACCCAAACCAAATAATCCGGCCGTAGCTCCTCCGCCGGAGCAAGAACACCTCCCGTGTCCCCGCTGTGATTCAACCAACACTAAGTTCTGCTATTACAACAACTACAACTTCTCTCAGCCTCGACATTTCTGCAAATCCTGCCGCCGGTACTGGACTCACGGCGGCACCCTCCGTGACATTCCGGTTGGCGGCGGTACTCGGAAAAACGCTAAGCGGTCACGAACTGCTACAAGCGGCGGTATGATGAACATGAACATGAACATGAACAATAACATGGGTGATAATATCAATCACCCATTACCGGCGACACCGGTGTTGGTGCCTCTAATGGGTAATCAAGGCGGGGGTTTGCAGTTCGGCGTCGGTGACGGAAAAGGTAATAATCCGGTGTGTGGGAGCTTTACTTCGTTATTGAATACTCAAGGTCCGGGCTTTTTAGCTTTAGGAGGGTTTGGGCTTGGATTAAGTTCTGGGTTTGATCAGGAAATGGGATTTGGGCTTGGGAGAGGGGTGTGGCCTTTCCCGGGGGTGGGTGACGGTGGTGCCGGAGTAGGAGGCGGTGGAAATGGTGGTGGTGGTGGTGGAGGAATGGGTAATACATGGCAGTTTGAGAATGGGGAAAATGGATTTGTGGGTGGGGATTGTTTTTCATGGCCTGATCTTGCAATTTCAACACCTGGAAATGGACTTAAATGATGATTATATTGTTCTTTAGTGGAATTTTTTAATTTTCTTTTTCTTTCTCTGGGTTTTTTTTGTCCTTTGTTGAAATTAATGAGAAACTTGGGGTTTGAGATTTTAGTTTAATTAATTTATTACCATTTGTGTTCAGTTCAGAATATAATTTTAGGTTTGAAATTAGACGCAAAATGTCACATTTTTCTTTCTTTTTGACTCAGAAAGTGATTTTGTGTTGGCTACATTTAAACTTCAGCACTAATCAGGCAACTCTGCTTTTTACAGAATTTTCCTAAACAAATGACTTATTCTTTAGTGTTTGATTCTTCGCGATTTTAGAGGTCGAGAAGTCATGTTTAGCATTGACGGATTCATAATTCACTAACAACGAAAAATTAAAGCTCCGCACATAGTTTTTGTTAATATTCCGGCGAACATTGAGCGATGAAACCTGTCCTAAATCTGTTATTGATGTTTAAAGTAGTAATTTCTGAGGTTGAAAATGCAAGTACCAGAAAGGGAAAACATAGAAAATATAATGAAGCAGGAAGTAGAAGAGAAGAGGTTAAATTAAAGCTGCGGAAATAATGTTGTCTGTCAGGCATGAAAAATCTGAAAGTGGAATTTATTTATGTTGAGGTAGAGCTCAAAGGACAGTGTTATGTTTCTTTCTAAATCTGGATTCAATCTCATTTTTATTTGTAATTTGTTGTTAGTGGATAAGGTTGCCAAGCAAGTGACATATTTAGTATCTGTAAAGTATTTGCAGGAATTGTTATATCTTTATTTTTACTTTGTTTGTCATTTCAACTATTGGTTCGGTCTCATTATTATAAATTACAATCTCAATCTATTTAGGGGGCGTTTGATTTGTGGAAGGGTAACGAAAAGAAATTCGAAAAGGGAAACAAGAGAACGGAAAAGAACGACATTGAATTCTTCTATTCTATTGGTTCAGTTTCGGAAAGGGCATAGTATACTGCTGATTCTCTTTGTGATTGTTATGTTCAAATGTTATGTTCAAATGGGAGAATCAACTACAACAGTCTATTATTTTTAACTATAATTTTTATGCTTTCATGTATTGCATTAATAAATTAATACATGCAGCTATAACAAACAAAAACCAATTACTTCAGGAAAAAACCAAAACAATTTAATAAAAGAAAAATAGATTATGTTTTAGAAATAAAATTATCACTAGTCGAAAATCCGTGCGATGTACGGAATATGAAACTTTTATATAATTTGGATAAATAAATGAATTGACATATTTACTTTTAAGTAATTTTATATCATGCTATGAAGTTTTTTTATATTATGTATATTTGAAATTAATATATATTTTTATTGATAATTCAAATTAAATTAACTTAATTTTGAAAATGATTGATTAATTTTTTTATAGAATTTTAATTAAAGGTGAATGATTTATTTATTCTTATAAAATTCAATGATTTCTACTTTTTAGTAATTTTAATGCATCATATTTTAGAATTTTGTGAAACAATAATAATAAATAGGAGATTAATTAAAAATATATTAGAATATAATGAAAAACCAAAAATTGAATTAAACTACAATTAAAATTAAATATTATATTTATGATACAAAAGAATTACAATATATATGTTAAACAAAAATTGAATTACATTACAATTAAAATTAAATATTATATCTACGATATAAAAAAATTATAATTTATATTAAAATGGAAGCAACATCAATATATTATGTTATAAACTATTACAATCAATACTTTTCTAATGTTGCACATTGAGAAACTTTATCAATTTAATATGTTACCTATAAAAAAATAATCTTGATGATAATCATTTTGTTTGATGGAATTTCATGATCACCAAGTATTCAAATTTAATTATTCATTCTGCTACAATAACCCAATATATCCTATTGAATCAGTTTAAAGTGACGATTTCTCTTATTTTCATCTCGTAATATCTGATCAAGATATTCAATCAATTTGTTATTCATTCTTTCACTGTATAGAATATCAGCCACGCTCGCAGATATCACTTATTTGACTTCATTAATATTTTCCAATAATTATATATTCTTGAATTTTGTAAGCAAGAAAAACAAACAATAAAATAGAAAACAAAAATGAGGGACAAAAAAGATAATTAGGAGAGAACTATCTTCCTCTTTTTTTTTGGGGTTGTTTACATGAAACTCATAAATATAATAATATTTATTATTTATTCAATATTAGTAATTTAATTACTATAATATCAAAAGTATAAACCTTTATTTTATAAATATCAATTTATCTAAGTGGTTTAACAGGTGAAATGGCGGTGAAAATGGTTAACTGCAAAGCTTGACATATTTCACAATATTTATTGATAAAATTATAAATAAGTTTTAAATTGTGAATTTTTCTGTAAATTCCCCTTTTTTTCAAAAATAGAGAGAATGTGTGTCTGGGGTTATCCTGACCTTTTGTGCCGTCCTCGCTTTCTAATAAAAAAAAGAATTAAATCGCAATTGTAACCACTCAGTACAAAAAAATATTTTATAATTAATATGTGAAATTAATTCTATTAATTAGAATCATTATGCTCAACATTTGAGAGTTTGAAGAGATTCAAATAATAAACATTTTTTTAATTAATATTTTCCAACAACTTGTCATATGATCATGTTTCATTTTCATCTCTTAAAAACTCTTGAAATACTAATAATTTTGTGCATACCATAATATAATAGTTAAACAGTATATAAGCCAATGTTGCAAAAGTAATTATCTCAATATCCCATAATTAATGTATATTTTTAGGATTTTGAGCATCAAAATCTATTTTTATTTACCTTTATTTTGAATACATATCTAGCATAATCCAAATTCTTCAAGAATCAACATCTTATCAAGTGTATTAGATGTTTACAATCTCTTTGTCTAAAGAACTGAGAAAAAATTTCTTGATAATAATAATAATATAATATAATTTATAATTGAAATAAACTTCATTATAAGTATAATATTTCAATACCTCTTTAATATTTTATTCAATATGTCTCAAACTTGAACAACTATTGTGTGAAACTTTATATCTATTTTTACCAAAATGCATAAAAATAAAAAATACAATCCATATCAGTTAGATAAACTCAAACTAAAAAAAATTGAGTAGATTTCAACAGGTTTCGAATTAGAAAAATTAATGTAACTTCAATTAAAGCTAAAAATTGAGTTCATATAAAGTAGAAAATCTAGATTTTAGTTAGAGTTAACAATCGAAACGATAACACCTAGCAACATATACTTAAAAAATAATGCAAATATACAAAATCTTTATTTTAGTCATTTTGAGTATCTAGAACTTTTTGGGTTTATAATGGGCTGATAATGAGAAATGTTACAGGCCTAAAATAAAATAAAAACGGAAACTTTATACTAATTTAGGGTAACCATGACCATTAAATTTTAAATAAATTACACTCATGTGGAATTTTATCAATTTCCACGTTATTCAATTTTAAAATGAAAAATAAAAACCATTGAACTTTATATTTTATTATATATGTGACCACTAAATTTTAACTAATTCTTTTTATTCTTTTTAATGATAATTAACGATCTAAATTTGAAATATTTAAGAATTAAAACCGTTTAGAACGACATTTATCACAAAATAACAATTTTTATTGTCTAAAATCACCATTTTTAAAATTTTCTTTCTCTAAAATCAATTTTCTCTTTCCTAATTAAACAGCAGCTAAATGACCTCAAAATAAAAAATTTCAAGAACTAAAATTGCTTTGAATTTCATTAATTCTTGAATTTTTTATTTTGAGGCCATCAACCGTTATTTTGAGGTGTTACTTTTACATTACATTTTAAATTCAGCATACTATGAAAATTAGTAAAGTTCAGTAACCATGGGTGCAATTACCCTTAAATTTTACTCATTTTCACTTATGTCCATTAAACTTTAAAATGTAAAATAAAAGTCACGCAATTTTACATTTTTAACATTATGGCCACTAAATTTTAACTAACATATCAAAATATCAATTAACGATCTCAAAACAAAAATATTTATTTAGAACGATATTTATTTACCATGAAACTACATTTTTTATTTTTCAAAATTGTCATTTTTTGAGCTTTATCTCTTTAAAAATAAATTTTCTTTCTTATCCAAACAGCGCCTAAATAATCACAAAACGAATATTTTGGAAAATTAAAATTTATCATAATATCATCAATTCTTCAAAATTCTTATTTTGAAGTCATTAAAGGTAATTTTCTAGCGTTGATTGAAATTTAGTGGGTATAATTTTAATAAATATAAAATTGACCGACTTTTATATTATATTTTGAAGTTTAATGACACATAATCAATAAGCAACGTTTAGTTTAGTGATCATGAGTGCAATTTACCTTACTAATTTATGTCGATGGAAGTCAACCCAAAACATTAATTTTGACGTTTGTTTTTTTGGTAGATGGCGTTTTTTTTGTTAATTATACACATTTAATGGGATCAATTTACAATTTTACATTATCACTATTTATATAATACACACTTGTTTTACCTTTTCGTCTTCCTCCAAATCCAAACTCTGATTAATGGCTTAAAATTTACGTATTTTGATTATAATCTGGATTCTTGGTGAGAGAATTTTATATCCTTTTCATCATCGATAAAGATTTGATCCATTTGGCGATTTATTGATTTTCTTCATCTCCAAGTGTCAAAGAGGTATGGAACCTGGATAACGATAGAAATTGAACTTCATCTCTGAAAGATGAAACTATAACAATTATTGTTTAATAAAAATAAAACAACAACATAATTGAGAACAAAAATAACTACAACATATGAAAAAATCGAATAATTACCTTGAGAAACGTAAGAATTTATTGTAATTTTTGACACTTTTGTGTTTCCCAATTTTAGTTGTCCATGCATCTTCTATTTCTATTGGATTTCTTCAATTGGAGATATCAGCTTGAAAAAAAGACAAATAAAAAAGAAAACATGGATAAGGTAGTGAGAGGTATAGAACATGAGTAACAACAGAAATGGATCTGAAAGACGAAACTATAACAACCATTGTTTAATAAAAATAAAACAACAACACAATTGAGAACAAAATAACTACATCATATTAAAAAAACTCTAATAATTACCTTCAGAAATATAATACTATCTATCATGGCCAATGAATATAATGGTGAAATACTATCTATCATGCTTTATATAGAAGTGTATTTGTGAGTTTTGGATTTCCTTTGCTTTGTGTTTTTTCATCTTCTTATAACTCCTACTTTCTTTTATTATTTTAATTAATGGGCTAGTAATTGTTTAATATATTATATATATGAATCTGTTATTTTTAATTAATTAAATCTTTTTAACCTTGATTTTTTACTACGTTGACAACTCATCAAAAAGGCATTTAAAACACTTCTCTTTATTTCTATCTGCTTCCGCTATTATATATAGTATAGATTTGAAAAGAATTAAAATAAATATTAAAACTTAAATAATTGATAAGATAATTTTTTTACTCAAAACTACTTTTCGAGAGAAAAAAATAAAAACAAATAAATCCAATGATAAAAAATAAAATTAATTTAGAAAAAAAAGGTAAAAATAATTAGTAATAGGAACAAAGCGAAAATTAAAAATTAAAATAGAAAATAAGTAAAATTTATGCATGGTAGTAAAAACTAAAAAGGGAGAAAGAAATGAAAAATTTTAGGCGGTTTGGGTAGTGAAATTAGAAGAGTTTGGGATGAAAACAAAACTCAAAAAGGAATAAAAGGGAAAAATGTATTAGTAAAACAAATACTAACAAGATGATTGAAATATGTTCATTCCCTCACTTTTTTTTTTACCCCAAAATAAATATCTCTTTAATTTACAGATATACTCACATAATTATCACATAATTATTGTGAAATATATAAATTAAAAAAAATAAACAAATAAATAATTTATTTTACAAAATATGTATAAATTTATTTATTTTTTATAAATTTACAAATGGTTAACAAATTTAATAAATATTTTTAAATTCTAAATAACATAATATTAAATTCAATAGCAAATATTAATCGTAATATACTTCATATTAATATTAACATCAACATCTTTATTTCTTTCTTTTATTATTTAATAACTAAGTAATATTAAATATTCTATATATTAGCTATATAGGTTTATTAAGACTCAACATAATAGGTTATACTGATGGTAGTATACATTTAGGGCTCGTTTGGTTCGCGGAATAGAGGGGGAATAGAATAGCCTATTCGTAAAGAATAGCTATTCCCACCTTTGGTTGATTTTTTTTTATGGAATAGCTATTCCATGAAATCCCTATTCCTTGATTTCATGGAATAGCTATTCTTCAATTTAGGTTAGGAATGACCTATTCCTAATATTATATTTTTGTAATTTACAAAATTATCCTCCATTAAATCCTCAATCTTCTCTCTAATCACTTTCCCAAATCTTATAAATTTTGGTCAATCCATAATTTATATCATATAAAACGTGAAAAATGGAAAAATGACGAAAACGTTAAAAATGTAAAAATGCGAAAAATATGAAACACGAAAAATGCGAAAATGTTATAAACACGAGAATATGCAAAAAATAAAATACGCGAAAAACATGAAAACGTGAACAAATGCGAAAAACACGAAGACGTAAAAAAAAGCAAACACACGAAAAACACAAAATAGGAATAGCACGAAAAAGTGATAAAACACGAAATATTAAAAAACGTGAAAAATAAAAACACGAAAGTGCGAAAAAATACGAAAAATGCTAAAACACAAAAACGTGACAATATGTGAAAAACATGAAAATGCGAAAAACGCAAACAAAACACGAAAACGTTAAAAACAAAAAAAATATGAAAAAATACGAAAAACATGGAAAAACGTGAATAACACGAAAAAGTAACAAAATACGAAAAATACAAAAACGCGAAAAAAAACAAAAAGGGGAAAAACCGAAAAACTAAAACGTGAAAAATCGAAAAAATGCAAAATAAAACACAATAACATGACAAAACGTGAAAAATACGAAAACGTGAACAAACGGAAAAAACAAGAAAACTTGGGAAACACGGAAAAACATAAAAAAAAACGTTACAAACGCATTTTTCGTGTTTTTAACACTTTTTCATATTTTCGTGTTTTTCGATTTTTTCATGTTTTTCATTTTTTTTTCACATTTTCGTGTTTTCCACTTTTTTCATGTTTTTGTGTTTTTTACGGTTTGCACATTTTTTTGTGTTTTTTCATATTTTACGTGTGTGTTTTTTTTTGTGTTAACACGTTTATATGTTTTCGCATTTTCACCCTTTTCCACTTTTATCTCATTTTTTTCTTTTGTTTTTGTGTTTTTAATGTCTTTTTTGCGCTTTTACATTTTGTTTTTTTACCTCTCTTTTTTCGTGTTTTTACAATTCTTCCGTTTTCATGTTCTTATTGTTTTTTCGTTTTTAATGTATTTTTCGTGTTTTTTTCGTCTTTCGTGTTTCCTATTTTTCTATTTTTTATATATTTTTTAAAATAATATATATTAAATATTTGAACAATTTATAGTAAAAAATTAAAATTTTAAAATAAATAAGAAATTACATTTGAGGATAATATTGTCTTTTTAATAAAAAAATTATCTATTCCATTCTACCTTATTCCACCAACCAAACATAGGAATAGTAATTTCTAAGAATTTCTATTCCATTCTTTGCTATTCTATTCCTTTGGAATAACCATTCTATTCCGCGAACCAAACGGCACCTTATTGGCAGTGATATATGGTTATATACACTTGCTGGCAGTAATATATGGTAGTATACATTTGCTCACATTAATATACCATTCATAGTTTGTATATAAATATGTTGTAATCTATCCTTAAACATTAAAAAAAAAAAGATTATTTCCTTCACTTCTCTGTGTTTTCATAGCATTAAATCTTAGACTCTAAACTCTTTGGATCTCAGTTCCCGGCAATATTTTCCAGTATAAGCTACTGTTGGTGAGCATGGTGTTGGTCCCTTAATTATGTGAGAATTAGTTCCAGATTGGGGGGGGGGGGGGTTAATGGAACTATTAAGGATTTAAAACTTTTGTACGTTCAAAGACGTTTCTCACAGCACACAACACAAATAAGACTGTAGATGTTGAGGTTCAGAGGCAATATTAGTTAACTAGTAACTAAGATTACTTCTGTCCTTGATTCGGAGAGCAACACTTAGAGGGCTTCCGAACTTTCACGTTAGAGATAATACTCTAGTTAGTTTAACAGTTCTAAAATAATGAGCAAGCAAATATATGGAGTAAGAGTTAGAAAATGATACTCAACAGATTTATCATGGTTCGGCCTTCTGCCTACATACAGTCCCCGGAATTCGTCCTCCGAGCTTTAATCCACTACTGAGCTCTTTCTGGTAGAGCACAAACCCTTACAACAATTGTTGAGCCAATTATAAAGTACCTTCCTCTATAATTCTACACTCCGACTAACTATCTACCTCTGTTTGCTAAATATCGAACAAACAGAGCTTCCGAACTATTCTAGAGATTTGATGATTTTCGTTCTAATCTAAGAACACATTGAATGAGCTGAAAGAAAAGATTACACAAGAAATATGAAAGTGTGTGTAAAGCAGTTCTTGCTTTTTGCTTTGCTCTTTAGAACTTCAAGAGATCATCACTCAGAGCTGTTTGCGTTGAAGATCGTTCTTTCTCTCGTGTGTCTATTGTAGGAAAATAGACAAGCCTAGACATAACGGAATAATAAAATTTTATCTATTTTATCTATTTCCCTTTTTCCAAGATCTGTTAATTGTTATTTCATATAAAGAGGGATAGAAAGTAATACCTTTATTGAAGAACTATCTACCGTTGCAAACGAAGTGCCCACAACTTGTTATTATCAACTCGTGAACCACGAACGTTTGATTCAACACAAAACAAAACTAATCAGTGATCAACCTTTAATAAATAGCAATCGCAATGATTGCCTCTAACAGAAATCGATACGAGATCAAAGAGGGAGTAAGAAATAAAGTAAATTAGCCGAGATGAAAGACGGAACGGTTCCTCTTCTCCTTCTTGTGTGTTCGAAATTCATGGGTTAGGGAGTCTATTTATAGACTTCTCTAAACCCTAATCCCAGTTGTGTTAGGTAATTAAATAATTGGAATCTTATTCGGAATAGGATTCCTAATTAGATAATTAAATAAATACTTTACTATTATCTAAATAATAACTAATTATATCTAGATAATTATTATTAATTAAATTAATAATTAATTAATGTTAGGGATAATTAATTAGAGTTCCAATCACATAAAAACTTCTAATTAATATTATCAGATAATCTTTTAATTTAATTCATAACCATAATCAAATTATAATTATTAATCAAATTAATTTATCCCCTAATTAATATATAAATTTCGGCCCCTATATTGTGTCTCACTAATTACATTTTCGTCCTCCGATTCCAAGTCTCATATGCGACCCATTAGGTTCTTTATTGCAACTAGCCGTATATATCCTTTGAAATTATTCATCACGATTAATTCTAACATATATATAACGGAATACCGTCGCGAGCTGTTACTAGAAGAACCTATGATATTCCCCCAGAGCAATTAAGAAGTCAGGTTGATAACTGACGTTAACCTTTCTGTATTAGGTACAGTATAATACGATCCTTCATCAACTATATCCTGTCGGTCAATTCCTTATAACCATGGAATGTATCAAGGTTACATATAACGAAGAGTCCGGTTTTACTTGTACAGGTTGAATTCACTCTGAAAAGATAAGTTAAGTGAAATGTTCATTTCTACTCTTAACTGTATCACCTTGCAAGGATTTCAGTCAATTCACCACAAGCGGCCATTTGGATATATCTCCCACTTATCAGGAGTGACAAATGCTCAATCTGACATTAACTATTCTACAATTACTTTGTGTGATACCCAACCCTGCTCTCACACACCCTAAGCTCTCACCTATTAGATCGTGCTCGCACAGAATCAAAGTATCAGACTCCATAATCTAGAATCACTAATTAACGAATGTTTGAGTCTGAGGATTAGTTATACCTACTAATACCAATGAGATGAACAGTTGACACATTAGATAAATCAATCCATTCTGTTATCTCAAGACGGGTCCCAATCCTAATGAACTCCTTCACTGAATCCATGTAACTGTCTAGATATCTGAATATCTAAAGCTTGTGAGATCAGCTTTCTGTCTCAACAGAAAACACTGTTACATGCAAGTCTCAACAGTAATATGCCAACCCTTATAACATATTACTTGACTTGGGTTTACTTTAAGTCTATTGGTTCTATTATAAAGTACAGTTTCACTTCATGCTTGTATAAACACTTTATAACTACTTAAATAAACTTAGGGTTACTTTCTTTATGAAAGATTTGTGCTTTATATATAGTTACATTTTAATGCTATATATCTGATTAAACAAATGATAAAATAAACAATTTATTCATTAATATTAGTATCCTAAAACAATTGTCTTTAGGACACTAAACTCCAACATCTATGTCTTCCAACGTTGCAAATGAGAGGCCTTTTTATAGTTGACATTTGAGTCAGAGGTCATTTCGAATTTCAAAATAACCGTTGAGAGGGAAAATGTGAAGATGTCGTTTTCACTTTCTAGAGGCCAGTGCCAATAGCCAATAATCTTCTATCTTTTGTCCGTTGGTTTATCTGTTGTGCTGTTGTGTAGAGTTGGTCGGAGTCAGTCTTCTTGGTCTAACCAAATCAGACAAAGTTTTCAGGTTACCCAGGAGACAGGCCATCTCTGGTTCTGAAACTTTCCTTATCAGGTATGGGCAATTGACAGTCATGTGCAGGTCAACTCTGTCTCTGTTGATCGTCTGTTGATCTTGTCAAGCGTGGCTTGATTGTTGTCTGCTGGAGCTCTCTTGATTTAGAGATGGCTAGAGGACTTTTGGATCCTTATATGATCTGAGTTTAAGCTTTTGATTCACATGCCTTCTTGATGATGGACTTGGATTAAGCCTCAAGGCCCAATTTAATATCTTATTATAATTAATCAAACACTTTAACAAACACATTAGTATAAATAAATCATTTTAATCTTTAATGTGTTAGTAATTATGGAAATATAAATTTAATTTAATATTTTTATCATAATCAAAATCTATGTGGAAATTGTGTTTCAACACATGGGTCTCTTGAATAACTTGGTTTTCAAATATTCTGTTTATCTTACCACCTTCTCTAATGACTTCCCCTTCCTCTCATCAACATCTCTTTGAAATCCGATCGTCGGAATCACAACGTGTGGCACATCAGTTTTCAATCTTTCTTTCTCTGCCGTCTTCGCCTTGCTATTTCCGATATACATGTTCGATTGATTTCTTCTAAATCTCGTTTCATAATTTGGATTGGTTGGCCGTAGAAATTATTTTCTTTTTGGTTTAAATTTTGTTTTGGGTTGTGTATTTGGTTCTCTTGTATTGTATTGACAGTTGTAGCTTTTAGTTTGTGGGGTAGTCTAACATAATTTGTGTGGAAAATTAATTTGTTAAACTTGTTTGCAAATGACAGACAAGATTATTTTTACTGAATTTCATTTGGCAATATGAAAATATGGAACAAAAAGTTATATGGTTTGAAGAATTATGTGTAATGGAGGGAGATGTATTGTTCAACCTTTTGTTGATAGTACTGATGCATGGGATCATGTAACTGATGACCCCCTTTAATGATGATGAAAAAGGAAATAAATGGGGGATGTTGGATTGCAGTCTGTTTAATATGATTCGAAATACTCTAGCACCCAATATCAATGATATTATAACCCCTTATGCCATAGTTAAGGAACTTTGGGAATATCTTGCATCTATATATGTCAGTAAAAAGGATTTATCTCATATTCATAAGTTGTTGTTGAAAATCTATCGTGTTTAACAAAAAGGACGTACTTTTTTCCAATACTATAAGGCTACACATTAGATTACTGTTTGAATTGGATTATCATAGAGGTCAACTAAAACCTTGTATGATCGATAAGACGAAATGGATGTTCGGTCTAAAATAAAAGAAAATACGCAAAAAATGCAACAACTTACCGACGACATAAATTACCAACGACATATATCATTGGCAATTGTAATGATAATACGTGTTATAACCATGTCGCCGGACTATTGAGGACATACAAACAACATACCTACGAAATATTTATTTCAAAATTATAAAAGTATTCCTAAATTTTTATTACCAAATTATAACAAAATAATTATTACAAAATATCCCAATTTCCTTCTAAAGTTTTGAATCTTTTCTATCAGCTAGCGCCAATTTTCCCCCAATTTCTTTTCAATCTCTAGATTGCCTTATTTCCTTTTCTCAGTTTGTTGTATTTCCTTTTCAATCTCTAGATTGCCGTATTTTCTTTTCTCAGTTTGCCGTATTTCCTTTTCAATCTCTAGATTGTCGTATTTCCTTTTCAACCTCTAAAGTTTTAGAATGTCTATAAATCAGAAGACAAAAGCAACCCTAAATGGCGAGATACCCATCTTCTCCGCTTCCGCTCTACTTCAATTTTCCCAAATCTTTCTCTACTTTGATCCCCCCCGGTGAAGGTAATCAACGGTGAAGGTAAATCCCCTATTTCTTTTTCAAAATTTATAGTGGAAGTATTACCGAAAAGCTTTTGAGGAAAAACAAGCTTTATTTCCTATTGTTGCTGATGTCAAATGGATACAAGCATAAGAGGAACACATATTCTTTGAATGCTTCCTGGTTGGACTAGATTCCTCGTATGAAGTAGCTCGCTCTCAACTATTAACTAGTGGGGAACTTCCCTCTTTCTCTGATCTTTATGTTCGGCTACTTTCTATATGCAAGGATGATGATTTGAGCTCTGGCACAATTTCTTTAGAAACAACAGTCTTATTAAGCAATGTGAATTGTGGGGGCACGAGTGGTCATTGAAATCCTCTTGGTAACTGTAACTCTTCTAAAGTTTATTATCATTGTGGAGGAGAGGGACATATCAAGACATAATGTTGGAAGCTCCATGGTAAACCTCCTCAAAATACCGAACATACCACTGCTAGTAGAGTTGCTAACATGGTGGCTCAAGATAGAATTTTACCATCCTCACTCTTTGCTCCAACCATCACTATTTTAGTAAATGTATATGCTCAACTTCAACGACTCTCCATGATTCACCGTGTTCCCAAATCTTCAACGACTGCTTTAGCTGAATCATGTAATGATGTTGCATGTCTCTCTACATCCTCTCGTAGTTGGGTTATGAAGTCTGGTGCTATAAATCATACGACTGCTAACTCAGATAATCTATCCTTCGAATTAAAAAATTATATTATAAAGAAAATATTTCCTTCACTTTTATGTGTTTTCAATAGTACTCCGGTGACAGAAGTGATTTTCTGATGTTTGAGATAAGGTAGAAAGATGGCCGACGACGCTATTGTTGAAACACCTTTCCACATGATTTTGATTTGACAAAATTATTCATATTAATGATAAAAAATATTCTAACACATTAAATTTAAATGCTTTGATTTATTCACACTAATGTGTTTGTTCAATGTTGAGTTATTTAATTTATAAGACATTAAGTTAAATGGCCCCAAGGCCCATGAAAGAGAGTTAAGCCCAAGTCAATGGATCATAGCCTCACGGCCCAAGAAGACCAAAACGCAGTCGTACTGAGTAAAACGCAAGCCCAGCTTGGAGAAGGATCGAGAAGCCTTCGTCTAAATAGCTTCAAGATGAAGCTGCTGAGTTGAGCGACAAGATAGTCCAGTCAGCAGTTGACCAGAACAAACTTAGAGAAAAAGTATTTCTACTTTGGGTAAAGCTCAGAAGACGCAGAAAGCTATCTGGAAGACTTTACTATAAATGTGGAAACATTCTGTTTTGTCTGACAAAAAGCTGTTGAGCACTGCCGAAGATAGAAGATACAAGAATGTTATTGGCCGAGGACGCTGAGCACGAACTGAGTGAAAGCGACAGGAAGCCGTTTCCCTCCAACGGTTATTTCGAAATTCGAAATCACCGGTGCTTCAAGTGTCACTATAAATAGGCCTCTCAAATGCTTCATTCGATGCAGATCTTCAATCAAGTCGAAACGCTGACCAAATTGATATTCGAAGTTCTGTGAGAAAAGCAAAGCAAATCTTACACCAATTCCAATCTTGTTCAAAAGTCTAGAGTGATCTTATTCATCTAAAGTGTCTTAGCAATTGTTGTTTAGGACAAACACTTATCATTTCTAGAAGTATAGAAAGGAGAAGCTGAGTACTCGGTATAGTACTCAGTAGTAGAGATAGGAGTGAGTAGAGGAATAGAGGAAGGTACTCTTGTATACTCAGCTTCTGTTGTAAAAGGTTTCGTGCTTTACCTTTAAAGAGCTCAGTAGAGGATTTAAAAAGCTCGGAAGGAATTCCGGGGACTGGACGTAGGCGAAGAGGCCGAACCAGGATACGTCTACTGAGTAACATATTTCTAACCCTTAACTCCTTTATATAAATTTCTTGCTATAAAACTGACTAAGTAACGGACTCACGCTGAGTATAGTGCACTGAGAAGCTGAGTTCAGGAATAGACTCAAGTGCTATCTCTTGACTCAAGAAAAGAAACAGACTTAGTCACTAGTTGACTAAGCTTGTGTCTTAAACTACTCAGCACCGCTGTGTAAATCTTCTTTTAAGGAAAAGAAGTCAGCCTTAACGGATAAAAATTTAGAATAGTTCCTATCCCCCCCTTGGAACTAATCTTGTCACGTTGCACGGGACCAACAAGTGGTATCAGAGCTTAAAATCTCACCGAGCAAGATATAACTATCTTGAGCTGATCCCCACAATGGCTGAGAACAGCACTCGTTTCCTCCCAGGAAATCAGTCAACTCAGATTCTTCCTGAGGGATTGTCCATTACTCGGCCTCCTCTATTCTTCGGGTCTAACTACACCTTTTGGAAGAACAGAATGAAAAATTTCATTCAGGCAACAAATATGAGTGCATGGCTTTCTATAGTCCAAGGCCCATTTGTTCCTATTGAAACTGTTGACGGCCAAACGGTTGTTAAAGCTGAGGCTAAGTGGACAGAAGATGACCTCAAGAAGCTACAAAATCATGCTTCGGCTATAAACATGCTTCTCTGTGCGTTAGATGCTGTAAAGTACAACAAAATTTCAGGTTGTGAGTCAGCACAGGAAATCTGGAAGAAACTGGAGGTCACCTATGAAGGAACCAGCAAAGTTAAGGAGTCCAAGGTAAACCAGCACATGAGGTTATACGAGCTGTTTGAAATGAATGATGGTGAAGGAATCTCTGAAATGAACTCAAGATTCACCAACATAATCAACGAGCTCAAAAGACTTGGCAAGATCTTTACTGAGGAAGAGCAAGTCAAGAAGATACTGAGGAGTCTTCCCAAAAGCTGGCAAGCCAAGAAAACTTCTGTTGAGGAAGCTCAAGACTTGACCACTTACAAGTATGATGAACTCATTGGATCTCTGCTGACCCATGAGATCTCAATGAAGAACTCTGAGGTGAAGGAGAAGTCTGAGGACAAGAAGCAAAAGTCTCTTGTCATGAAAGCTGACTCCACTGATGGGAGCTCAACAGACGATGAAGAAATGGCCATGTTCACTAGAAAAATGAAAAGGCTGTTCAAAAAGAATGATAAATATTCCAAGAAGCCTTACAAGAACTTTGATAAGTACAAAGCTGAGTCCAACGACAGCAAGTACAAAAAGGACAGTTCAAAGCCCATCACATGCTTTGAATGCCATCAAACTGGCCATATCAAATCAAGCTATCCTACCTTGAAGAAGGAAAAGAAGAACAGCAAGAAGGCAATGGTGGCCACCTGGAGTGACAGTGATGAGTCATCATCATCAGAAGCTGATGCCACGAGTCAGCAAAGATTTGCTTCACGGCTGATGAGCTTGCTGAGCCTTGTGTTTCTGAGCATGCTGACCCCTCCATTGCATCTGACAATGAGGAACACTCAACTGAGGTAATGTCACTACCCCTGCCCAGAAATGAACTGATAAATGCCCTGAGTGACCTCTACACACTTATCAAAAAGTGTAACAAGAAGGTTAGAGCACTCAGCAGTCGATGTGATGAGATTGAAGAGGTCAAACTCAGTGACCTTCGATATCTTCTCCAAGACAACTCAACTTTGCATAACAACATGGAAATTATGCACAAGTTTGTCTCTGAGGTCCAATCAGATTCTAAGAAACTGAGAAAGGACATCACATCTATTCAGAACCAATTCAAGGTTCCGAATAAAAGAAATATTCCTCTGAACACTCAGTACTGAAGTACTAGTCAGCAGAGATGGAATCCTCAGCGGAATGTCCAGTGTGACTTCTGTGGGAAGAAAGGACACACCACAAAGGTGTGCTGGCATGCTCAGCATTGGGGTGCTGACCAGCCAGTGAGATATCCCCAATGGAAGGTCAGCTGTGACTTCTGTGGGAAAAATGGGCACACTGTCAAAGTGTGTCGTCATAAGATTAAACATGATGTTTCACCTGCTGAGCCTAACAAACAAGGACCCAAAAAGACTTGGGTACCTAAAGATAACTAGTTATATTGTAGGTAAGCCTGAGGTGTGCTGAGAAGTCAAAGATGTGGTACATTGACAGCACATGCTCGAGGCATATGCCTGGTGATGAAACTCAGTTCATCACACTTGTGCGTAAACGAGGTGGAAGCGTAAGTTTCGGAGACAACAAAAAGGGTAAGATAGTAGGGTCAGGAACCGTTGGTGGTAATCCTACTATTGAGTCAGTCTCCCTAGTCAGTGGACTTAAATATAACTTACTGAGCATAGCTCAGCTGTGTGACAACGGCAGAAAAGCTATATTTGATGACACTGGATGTAAAATACTCGAGGGAAAAACAAATGAATTAATTTTAACTGCCCCTCGTGTTGATAATGTCTTTATGCTGAATTTGGAAAAGAAATTTTCAAAAAATATATGCTTAGTGTCAAAGGAAGAAAATTCCTGGCTATGGCACATGAGACTTGGTCATGTAAGTGATAAGTGTCCAATTCAACGTTCAAATGTCCACTTTAGTGCTAGATTATTTAATTAATTTAGTGTTATTTCGGATATTATTGCTTGTTTTGGTATGATTTGTCTCCACAGGACTTAAATGATTAAAAGGAGCAGAATTGGACTAAATTTGAAGAAACTTTGGAGTTGAAACGAAATGGAATTAGTCTTGCCCAAGATGAACTGAATCAAAGGAGCTGAAACGAAATTGGAGTTACTCTTGCCCAAGACTAAGACCTTCGAACTGATGATATTTAGATTGATCAGGACTCTTTCCTACTCAAACAAGAAGGCAGAAAATAAGGGATATGAGAAGATTAGAAAAGATTGGTGATTGAGAAAGATATTCTTTTGTTAGCTAATTTGGAGGGATATATCTTATTTACAAAAACATTAGGTTGAAAAAAATCAGATTATCTCTTTCTTCTCTCTTAGACTTTTTTTACATTTTTGGCAGAGAACGCATCGTTCCTCAGACGGAAAACGAGAAGCACTCATTTTGTTCTTAATGGCTATTCATAGCTAAACCCTTTATTTCGGTTAAGGGATAATTCAAAGGCAGGAATCTTCAAGTATTGTGAGATCCTATCTCTTCTAGTATTTTTTGGTGGATTCGACAACCGTCAAATTTTAGCGCCGTTGCCGGGGATTAATCTAACTTGATTTAATTCTATATATGACCAGGTCTGAAAACTCGAAGCAACTTCTTTTTGAATCAGAAATTGAATTGCTAGCAAGAAGACTTCGTAAAGAAGTGAGGTTGCAGAAATTACAAGGTGCTGAAACTTCCAGTTCTAGTGAAGAAGAGGAAATTTCCAGCGAGGAAAGTGAATCATCCGAAGTAGAAACGATGGCGGAACGAACATTGAGGCAACTTCATGCACCTCAAACTGATCAGCAACCCTTGTACGTCACATATCCAAACCTAGATGCGGCATTCGAACTTAAGTCAGGGCTGATCCATTACTTGCCTAAATTCCATGGGATGGAAAGTGAAAACCCGCACAATCATCTGAAAGAATTTCATGCTGTCTGTTCAGGTATGAGCCCACAAGGAATTACTGAGGAACAAGTGAAATTGAGAGCTTTTCCTTTTTCTTTGCAGGATGCAGCTAAAGACTGGTTTCTCAACCTACCCTCCGGATCGATCACGACATGGGTCGACATGACTCAAGCATTCCTGGAGAAATATTTTCTAGCCTCACGTGCAGCGATGATCCGTAGAGAGATCAGCGGTATCAAGCAGAAAGATGTTGAAACACTCCATGATTATTGGGAAAGGTTTAAAAGACTATGTGCGAGCTCCCCCCAATACGGGATAACTGAACATTCTCTTGTTCAATATTTCTATGAAGGAATGTTAAGTATGGAAAGGAGGATGGTGGATGCTGCAAGTGGGGGGAGCCTCATTGACAAAACACCAGCTGCAGCTAAAGAGCTAATTAGGAGTATGGCAGCCACATCCCAACAGTTTGGGAAACAATAAGAGCCTCCACGAAAAGCATACGAGGTAAGCACCTCATCCATTGAGGAGAAACTTGATGCACTGACATCTCTTGTTCAAAATCTGGTTGTAGGAACAGCAGTTCAAGCTAATGCGTGTGGGATTTGCACAGTTATTGGACATGCCACAGATGAATGTCCCACATTGCATGAAGGTACACCGGAACAGATCAATGCCGTCCTCGGATATCAGGGACATCCCCCAAGGAAGTATGATCCATACTCGAATACATATAATCCTGGACTGCGGGATCATCCGTACCTCAGCTACAAGCCGTAAAGTAATGTGGTTCAACCAAACATTCCCCAGCAGTACCAAAGACCCCAACAATATAGACAAATTCAAACGGATCCAAGTTTAGGTATGGCATCTAGTTCCAATGATCATTCCGTTATAACTAACTTGCTGAAATTCCAGGAAGAGAAAAGCAAGGTCAATGCCAACGTTCAAGCGAACTTCCAAAACTTGGAAAAACAGATGAGCCAGATAGCAACCACGCTGAGTGCAATACAGTCCCAAGGGAAGTTACCTTCACAAACCGAAACAAACCCGAGAGAAAATGCAAGTGCAATCACGCTGCGCAGCGGAAAAGATTTAGCCTTGCCCAAGACTAAATCTGTTCCTGAATCTGAACAAGCTGTGTCGGGAGAGTCCACGAGTAGAGAGGAGGTAATAGAAAAAGAAAAGGAAGATTTAGTAGGTAAATCATCTGGAGAGAAAACCATGAATCAACATACACTTTTGGTGATTAGACCACCCTTCCCTGATCGTCTAGCCAAGACTAGGAAGGAAAAAGAAGAAAACGATATCTTTGAGACATTCCGCAAGGTCGAGGTAAATATTCCTTTACTTGACGCTATTAAACAAATACCTCGATATGCAAAATTTCTCAAAGAATTGTGTGCCAATAAAACAAAAAAAATTGGGTATGAAAAGATAACAGTGGGTGAGAATGTGTCTGCTGTCCTGAAAGGGAAAATGCCCCAAAAATGTAAGGACAGGCATGTTCGCTATTTCCTGCCAAATCGGAAATACTAGCATTAAAAGAGCCATATGTGATCTAGGGGCATCAATCAATGTCATGCCTAAATCAATATACTCTTCCTTAAATGCTGGTCCTTTAGAGGAGACAGGAGTAGTAATCCAACTCGCTAACCGATCTATTGTATACCCTGAAGGGTTGTTGGAAGATGTTTTAGTGCAGGTCAATGGGCTAATTTTTCCAGCCGATTTTTATGTCCTCGACATGGATGATGAGGATCACTCCTCAAAGTCCTCAGAAATCTTGTTGGGTAGACCGTTCCTGACAACAGCACGAACAAAAATAGATGTTCACAAAGGAACACTGACCATGGAGTTTGATGGTAAAGTTGTTCAATTTGATGTTTATAAAGCCATGAAATTTCCTAATGAAGTGTCTTCTGTATGTGGAATAGATATTGTAGAGCCGATTACTCAGCAAGTTTTTAAGATTTTTAGGGAAGACGAGTTGCAGGTGGTTATTGAAGAAAGTCTGAATGTGTATGGTGAAATAGAGGAGAAAGATGTGGAGCTTAGAGAAGGTGTGCAGGAAGTCATGCAAGAAATGGCAGCGCTGAAATCAAAACCGGAAAATTCTGATGTTAAGACAATTTCTCGTGCTAATCAACGCCCATTACCTTCCATTTTGCAGGCACCAAAGTTGGAACTGAAGGCACTGCCCGATCACTTGAAGTATGCATTTTTGGGCAGCAATAAAACACTCCCTGTGATCATCTCCAACAAATTGAAACCGAAGGAAGAAGAGCAGCTGATTGAGGTTTTGAAAGAACATAAAGAAGCCATCGGGTGGACCATAGCAGATATCAAAGGAATTAGCCCAGCCACGTGTATGCACAAAATTCATTTGGAAGACGAGGCCAAGCCTAGTCGACAACCACAAAGGCGGTTAAACCCACCTATGATGGAAGTGGTCAAGAAAGAAATTCAGAAAATGCTCGACTCAAAGGTAATATACCCGATTTCAGACAGCAAATGGGTTAGTCCAGTCCAGGTAGTTCCTAAAAAGACAGGTATTACAGTAGTGGCTAATGAAAAAGGTGAGTTGGTCCCTACCCGAGTCCAAAACGGATGGAGGGTATGTATCGATTATAGGAAGTTGAATGCTTCAACTAGGAAAGACCATTTTCCACTTCCTTTTATCGATAAGATGTTAGAACGTTTGGATGGCAAATTGTTTTACTGTTGTCTTGATGGTTATACAGGCTTTTATCAGATTCCAGTTGCACCGGAGGACCGGGACAAGACTACCTTCACATGTCCTTTCGGTACATTCGCCTACAGGAGGATGCCATTCGGACTCTTCAACGCCCCAACGACGTTCCAGCGCTGTATGGTAAGTATATTCTCTGATTATGTTGAAAAGATAATAGAGGTTTTTATGGATGATTTCACAGTGTATGGGGACTCTTTTAGTCAGTGCTTGTCCAATCTTGTCAAAATTTTAAAACGCTGCTTAGAGTCTAACCTTGTTCTAAACTATGAAAAATGCCATTTTATGGTTGATCAGGGTATAATTCTAGGGCATATTGTTTCGTCCAAAAGAATTGAGGTGGACAAGGCTAAAATTGATGTAATTCAGTCCTTACCTTACCCCGTGAGTGTGCGGGAAGTTCGTTCTTTTCTTGGCCATGCAGGTTTCTACCGTCGGTTCATCAAGGACTTCTCGAAGGTCACTCAACCATTGTGCAAGCTACTTCAGAAAGATGTCAAGTTTGAGTTCCACCAGGAATGCAAAGATGCCTTCGATAAGCTAAAGGAGAAGCTGGTGTCTGCCCCAATAATCCAACCCCCAAATTGGGACCATCCTTTTGAGATTATGTGTGACGCCAGCAATTATGCGGTGGGAGCTGTGTTAGGATAGAGAATTAACAAGAATCCTCATGTTATCTATTATGCTTCAAGGACCCTTGACCCTGCTCAATGCAACTATTCAACTACAGAGAAAGAACTCTTAGCAGTTGTTTTTGCCTTAGAAAGATTTCGTTCATATCTGTTGGGTACTAAGTAGGGATGGGCGCGGATCCTGGAGATACTGGACTGGACCGAATATCCAAGGAAAAGACTCCGGAATTGGACCGGACCGTTGACTTTTTTTTGGAGAATCGAACTGGATTGGACCGTTGACTTTTTGTCAAAGAACTGGACCGAAATTTATCCAGGACCGGACCGATAACCGGATTGAATTGGATTGGATTGGACCGAACTGAAATAACCGAAAGTTTAGCAATAATAAATTTATATTTCATACATTAACTTTATATAAAGAGAAATATTATATAATATATAGTTATATATTTTGTAAGGTTTGGTAAACTAATTACAATAATATAAATTTATAATTTATTAATAAGGTATAACATTATTATATAGTCATAAAAATTATCCCGATTAATTCCCGTTTATAAAATGAAATAAAAAAATATTTACCTAAAATGTAGACATGGAGAATCAAACACCTAACCAAATGGAACATTGTTAATCGCCTTAACCATCTAAACCAATTCTACTTCTTGTTAACCATTTAATTAAGTAACAAATACTAGAAGTTTTCAATATTAAAATTTTTAAACATTTTATAAAATAGAATCTCGTGCTTCTTTTACCTATTCTCTCTGCTTCGATTTTTTTTCTAGGGTTCTATCTCCTCCACTGCACTCCATCGCCGCTACCACCTCTCACACCGCTGCTACCACCACCTCGCACGCCACAATCTCCACCTTGCACACCGCCACCTCCACCTTACACACCGCCACCTCCACCTTTTACCGATCTAAACTCTGATAAGTTTTCTAAACTCTGAACTTTTATATTTCAATTTCTAAACTCTATGTTGTGTACATGGTGTAGATTTGAAGTTTTATATGTTCTGTGTTATATTTGAATTTTTATATGTTAGGGTATTAGATATAGTTCTTAATTAATTCACAGAAGCTTCCTCTCATGGAAAATCAATTAGGAAAATTTCCTTCACCTGGTTTTTCAGCCATGGAAAATTTTCTAGATAGCCACTCCCACCTTTCCCATCTCATCACCTCTTGTTCAATCGGGTATTATGGGGTCTTATAGCTAAAAAGGCTTTGCTTAATCTGCCAAGGGAGGACAACATCAATCTATGACTGAGATACCGACATTGATGAATTGAACCTATAGAAATGCAGCTATCTTTGCCTACCTCATCCACCCTTAGTCAGATAACCAAGAATCAAAGAAATTTGATCATCCAAATCTTCAGTGAATAATTAGAAAGTGGACAACTTTTCTATTAAAAGCAGATTTTTGATCATTTGTTAAGAATTCATAATTATCAATGACATTTTTTTCTTCAAGTGATTATGAAATATCACTGAAGAAAAGAATAGAGATTACAATAAATATCATGAAAATCCTCATAAGAGATACCATTTTTTTGTGTGTTTATATTATGTTGAAATAATGGGAATGGAGAAAAGGGATGCTAATGAGTTGGTGGCACAAGTCATAAAGATTATTATTGCATTGTTAGATGAGTATATAGTGCAAAATGTGCAAGAAAATGTGAATCTTGGAGCACATTCTTCTAGTTTGGATGAAGCGGATGATGACATTGATGATGAGATTGATGATTTTTTTTTTTTTTAATATTGATAAAGATATGTCAATTAAGGGAGAATGGGAAAGATATGTCAATGAGGCACCTGAAAAATATGTAATTGAGTTTGACCTTCTATTGTGGTGGAAGGTTAATGCTATGCGATATCCTACTTTATCCAAAGTTGTAAAAGATGTTTTTGCAATTCAATGCTCAACTGTGGCTTCTGAATCTACGTTTAGCACAAGTGGTAGAACTTTGGATCAATTTAGGAGTTCTTTAACTCCTGCTACAACTGCGGTTTTGATTTGTTGTCAAGATTGGTTGAAAACTTCAACTCAAGCTTTCAAGCATGAGGAAGAAGTTGAAGATCTTGATGCTATTGAAGAAGGTAATATTTACTTACCAATTATATTTCAGAGTTTTATTTTAATTAAATATTTATGAATACTAACTATATAAATGTTATTTAATTTGTAGAAATTAGTTCTGATCCTGAAATTGCATCATCTCTTTTATCCATATTTCAATTGGATATCTAAGTTTTTTTAACCGAATCAAATGCACTTTGGTAAGCATATTTTTTTTTCTTTTACTTTTTGTTAGTGTGTTGATTAATTTTATTGAAGTGAACGCTAATTAATTTAACATTTGTTGATTCACTAATATGGTAAATTTTATATGTTTAGATTGATGTTTGGCTTTTACTGCCTTTGCTTTGGAAAACAACGAATTTGTTGTGTTAAGAAGATTCAATTACAAATTGGGATGATGATTAGAGAGATTTTGATAATGAAGTGTTGTCTTTTTTGAATTAAAGGTTGTTTGTTTTTATGGATTTGTTATTTTGTAACTTTGATTTTGTGGGTTTTTTTAGCCTTGTTGTCTACCGTAACTTTTAATAGTTTGATTTTGTGGGTTTTTTTAGCCTTGTTGTCTATTGTAACTTTTAATGAATGTTGTTTACTTCCTAAAAAAAATATCATTTATTTCGAGTTATGTAAGATAATAAAATTTTGTAAATTAAATTTTTAATTTATTTTTTAGGACTTAAACTATTAGATATTTATCCGAATCATCGAAAAATTATATTGGATTGGACCGGAACCGAATCTCCGAATCCCCGAACTGGACTGGACCGAAATTTTAAGGCAATTAAATTCTGGAGATTTATTCTTTCAATCCAATCCTGGAGATTTCCTTTTATTAATCTCCGAATTTCAATCCAATACTGGAGATTCATGAATCCCCGACTTGGACCGAACTGTGCCCAGCCCTAGTACTAAGATTGTTATTTTTTCTGATCATGCAGCGTTACGATACCTAATGCAGAAAAAGGAGTCCAAACCACGACTGATTCGGTGGATCCTATTGTTACAAGAGTTCGATATAGAAATTCGGGATAAGAAGGGATCCGAAAATCTGGCTGCGGACCACCTCAGTCGCTTATTGAAGGATGAAGAGGCATTGCCAATCAATGAAGATTTTCCAGATGAGAATTTATTCAGCATTAGCACTATAAACCCATGGTATGCTGACTTGGTTAACTATTTGGTTACAGGTATCATCCCGGATAGCTTAACACGACATGAGAAGGACAAGCTCAAATCGGATGCTAAGTATTATATTTGGGATGAGCCATACCTATGGAGGCATTGTTCTGATCAGATTCTGAGAAGGTGCATCCCAGATAATGAGGTGGATTCGGTGCTAACATTTTGCCATACAGAAGCTTGTGGAGGACATTTTGGTCCTAAGAGGACAGCTCGTAAGATATTAGAATGTGGTTTGTATTGGCCTAACTAGTTCAGAGATTCTTTCATATTTTGTAAGTCTTGTGCTAACTGTCAAAAAGCAGGAAACTTAGGACGCAGGGATCAAATGCCACTCAATTCTATCCTACCATGTGAAATTTTCGATGTGTGGGGTATCGACTTCATGGGGCCATTCCCCAATTCGTTTGTAAATTTTACATATTACTTGCAGTGGATTACATTTCTAAGTGGGTGGAAGCCAAGGCTACTCATGCTGATGATGCCCAGATAGTGGTTAAATTTGTTCAAAGTAATATTTTTTGCAGGTTTGGCACACCTCGAGTACTCATAAGCGATAGGGGGACTCATTTCTGCAACAAGATTTTATCCAACCTGTCGCACCCTGGCTTCCCGGTTTTTTTACGCGCAGGTCGGGGTGCGTGGCCGGCTCGATCCGCCTTTCTCGCGTTTTAAGGTTTCGAGTCGCCACCAATCATCACTTGGAATCGTTTGTGTATGCGGACGTGATTGGTCGCCCTATCTGTTTGGATTGACTCTGTACGGTTTAGGTTTGGGTAAGGATGGCCTCTGGAGAGATTTAGGGTTCGTTTTTCCGGTTACGTGTAGGGAAGAGAATCTGATCTCACCCTACCCCGCCCGACGTATCGGTACTATTGTGATATTACGTGTTTGTTATTTGCCTCGCTTTGAATTATCGATATAAACCAGACACTTGTAGATCTTGGGGTTATCGCGCTTAGTGTTGTATTCTAATGACGTTTTCACATCGATTAGAATTAATTCGATCATGAATTCGAACGACGTTTTCTCATCGATCTGAATTAAGTTGGTTGAGAGTTCGGATGACATTCTCACATCAATCTGGACTGATATGGTTTTAAATCCGAAAGACGTTTTCACATCTGTTCGAGTGAATTTTAGTATTCGAATGACGTTTTCACATCAATTCGAATAAATTTAGTTTACGAATTCGGATGACGTTTTCACATCGGTCCGAATTAATTTACGAATTAAAAGACGTGTATATCACATATATGATAAAATCGAGTAAAAGATTTAAAGGGAGCATTTCGAATTTTAGCGACGTTTCCATATTGACTAGGATTAACTTGGTCGCGCATTCGAATAACGTTTTCACATTAATTCGAATTACTTTATTTATTGATTCGGATGACGTTTTCACATCGATCCGAACCAATTTGGTTAATTTTATTCATTCGAAATAACATCTCTAATTGATTTATCTTTGTTTTAAATTACGCATATAGCATACACGTAATCGGACTTTATTGAATTAAAATTCAATTTAATTTTACGTATATCACATATACGATAAGTAAGATTTGAATTTTAATAAGGAGCGGTTTGAATATTTTTTATAAATTCAAACGACGTGTACACACCAATTTGAATCGAGTTCGATTTGTCATATATATGTAAAAACGAATTTGAATACGATGATAATTTTATATACACGGAAAAAAGAAAAAAAAAATGACCTAAGAAGATAGCGAGATATGAAATTGTACACCTATGCCAAATTAATAATTACAAATGCCGATACAAATTCAATCAATACCCAAGCTTATTAAAATTATGGTTAGCCTAAGTTGAAAATAATAAGACGACTAACTTATTTTTAATACCCACACAACCATGCTCGTAATAAGCTGGCTACTATAAACTAACGGGTATATCACACGCATATATTACGATTACATTTAATAACATGCCAATAATAAATCAATATTTTGTACTAAACTTAAATCTGCACATATATAAGTAAACATATGGATCGGAGAGAAATGGAATTGAATTCACTAAAAATGGAGAGTGATAGATAATTAATAGGGACTTGATTGAACTTAAAAAATATTAGGGGGGGCCTGATCAGAATACAGAGGGACTTAATGGACGAACAAACGGGGCTATTTTTTTTAAAACAATGATAAATTAAGGGGCCAGAATGAAGATAAAGAGTATAAATAAGAAATATTTTTAATGTTTTTTTTTTTGTTTTATAAATTCAAATGACGTTTTGACATCGCTTTGAATTTTAATTCTAAATTTGAACGACGTTTTCGCATCGTGTTTTAATCTTAATACGAGTCGACCCGTGTTTTAATCCTTAAGATAAGGGGAGTTTTAATTGTATATTTTTAGTCGAAATTATTCATGACGTCGTTTAGCGGATGATATTCGAATTATACGACTAACCTTCACAGGTCGACGACATACGAAACCGGATAATTAGACTTGAACCAACATAATTAAACGGGCTTGTTTATCCTTACCACCATTAAGGCCCAAAGATTAATAAAAGGAACACCTAAACCTAAGCCCACCCCATCTCTATTCATCTTATCAAGTTCTTCCTATTTCATTTCCTATTCTTACCCTCTCATCTTCTCGATTTTTATCTTCTCACCCCTCACTCCCATCGATTCTCTCTCTTCGGCTCCCATGGAATCCGGCCATCTTCCCCGTCGATTTCACTACCCTTCACCCTCCTTTACTCTCTCCTTATCGTCTCCCGTGGTTCGTTACTCGTCGCAGACCCTTTGGGTCCTATCGGCCGATTCCGAGAATGGCGGCCGTTCCGACCTCCGATGACGAGTTTTAGTCCCTGAGGAGGTTCTAATCGGCCGGAATCCTACATGCGCAGGTAAATGGGTGAGTTTCGTAACCCTTTTCTCTTCCTTCTTCAACCTCGATTTTTCTTGAGTTTTGATGGGTCTCTGTTATATTTCTGGGATTTGAGATGCTTTCTGGATTTTCTTGGTTGAGGATGGGTTGTTTGCTGTGACTATTTGATCTATTATGCCTATGGGTTTATTCACTTTGTTGGTTTGATTTTGCGATAATCTACTTCCTGTTTCTAATTCCTACTGTTACTTAAATGGGTTTCATTTCTTTGTGTGAGAGAGTCTTTTAGGACTCTCAAACTGGGTTTAGGACGGCGGTGGTTTGGTTGTAATCACTTGGTTTCAGGATGGTGTGTTGGATGGCTTTGTTGTGTTTTTGGTTCTACTGTTTCCCGACATGATTCTAACTTCTGTTTCGTATTGTCCTGAACTCGGGTTTTATGTCGAAGATAACCTTAGCCCTATTTGAATGATTCCGAAGACGCAACCAGAACCGTTATTGGCTCCGGAGGGCGCTTCGGTTCCCCGTTTAAGGTGTTCGGGAGCAGACACGAGTTACGGTCGCTATTTGGTTAATTTATGCAGTAAAATGAGATAGGATGAACAGAAACAGTGATACCATGATGATATATGAATGCGTATACATGTATGAATGGATTGAAAATGTGTTACCCTTGCTCTTTGAATGATTGAGTGCTTATTACAATGTTATTCCTGCTCCTTCACCTCCTGTTACAGTGGAGCTCTTTCCTATTACAGTGATGGAGTTCCCCCCCCCCCCCCCCCCCTTTTACAGTGATCAACTTCGTCAATTTATAGTAAAAAAAAAAAGCTATGAATCATTGATCATGATTTTTCCTATATTCCTACTGTACCCTTGAGGGGTTAATTGGTCTTTCAGCCTGCTGTTTCTCCATTTCTCAATGCCTGTTAGATGATCTCATCTCTGCTGAATTATTGATTTTTTTGGCAAAATGCTGTTTGGTCCCTGTAGTTGCGATTTTTTTTGCAGACGGACGTTGTATTTGATCCGAGTTGGTATGCTTGTTGTGAGTCGACGACATTATTTCCGAATTGAATCGCCTATTTGAACTCCGGGTCCCTACTTGACTATTGCCGCTCCGGTTTAATTTGGTTTGATTTACCGTGGTTTAATTTGGTAGCCCCGGGTTAAATCTGATGATTTTTGTCTGTCCCGCGTGAATTTAATTGCCTCGGATTAATTTTGGTTGCCTCGGATTAATTTTGATTGCCTCGGATTATTTTTGATTGCCTCGGATATTCGGTTGCCTCGGGTGAATTTTGGTTGCCTCGGATTAATTTTGGTTGCCTCGGATATTCGGTTGCCTCGGATGAATTTTGGTTGCCTCGGATTGATCTTGGTTACCTCGGGGGATGACATTCCGGAAGCGAATAGGCGCTCCTAGATCGAATGTGAGCTTTGACCCTGCCTTTCGGGGGCGCCAGGTTGCCTCGGTATTCAAAGTGGGGTACAGAATCCCCCGACATTATGAGGCGGGCCTCCGGGTCCGCTATATTTATCTCGCTTTATTTTTAATTTTTTTGTTTCCTGCAAACAATGTAATTAGAAATTGAACATTTGTACCAAAATTAAATTTAATTGTACTTGTATATTATTATTTTTATTAATAAAAGCTCGATTTTTTTTTCTAATATACTATTACCTCCATTTTTATTTAATGCAATTAGCCTAATCAGCACGCGACAAGTTGAATAACTAACAAGCATAATCCGAGTTATAACAACCTGTGACCGTGAAATTTTACAACAAAATAATTTGAGCTCGACTAATCTAAAAAAAAAAGGAGATTATGACAATCAATTACCGATCTATTTAATAAAGAGACATTTTGGACTATGATGCGACAGATATTTTACTGATACGTTCAACACGAGATTAATTGACTGTATTTTATCCTCGAAAATTTAGGGACAACAATGTTAATACGCACGAGCTCAAGATAAACACATAAAATTCAATTTTACCGTTCCTGACATGATATCACAATTTCACGAGTCATGCTGAAATGACGTAGACTGACGACTCAATCCGATTGCTTGACACTTGGACTTAAACACCCGACTCACAACTCAAATTTAAACAAATTCAATTTTATGCAAAATGCAAAGAATATATCTCAAACAAAATTTATAATAGGTTAAATTGTGCTTTAATTCTATTAAGTCACATTTTGAAAATAATTCGATATTTTTACCGGTTTATAACTAACTTAACTAACATCATCTTCTCCAAAGGCTTCAATTGTAGAGTCTTGATTCTCAAATGTGAAGGAAAGAAAAGAATGGAGGAATAAAGGCCCAAAGGAATGAGTTATGGAGTTAATTAAAGTCCAGGAGTGTTTATCATAGAAATTAAAGAAGGGAGGGGTAAAAAGAGAAAAAAACCAAAAAAAAAACCCTAACGCTTTTCGCCTCACCACCGTCCCGCTTTATAGAATTTCATTTGAAATTCTTAACCTCAACATCACCATCCTTTCATCTTCACAAACCCACGCCTCCTCCCTCCCACTTTCTTCCTTTCTTTGATTCACCACCACCGCCACACCCACTCCTCCCCACTCCCACCTTCATTCCTTTCTTCCAAAAATCCACTTCACCGCCACTCCCACTTCCACTTCAATTTCTTTTTTCTTTTGCTTTTCTTTTCCTTTAGATTTTCTTCTTCAACACCACCGTCATTTAATTTCACCGCCATCCTCATAAATTCGACCAGATGAACAACGAAACCCCCCCTTTACCTTCTGAACCATCGCAGTCAGGAGAAAGTCACCCCTCCAACCTCGCTGCTAAGAAGAAACAGCGGACTTTACCACCGTCGATCCTGGCTCCGACAGGTCTCACACGACTGCCGCCTGAGTCACTGCAAGAAGAAAGCAGCCACCCTTCTGAAGTCTCAATTCCTACAACAGCTCCACCAGCCAGACGTGTCACTCGGTCTCTCCAATGAGTAACCGAGAAACGCAAAGGTAAGCAAGTAATGAAAGAAAAAGCCCAAAAATTGCCAATTCCTAGTTCCGGCACTTCAAGCAGTGAGCCGACTCCCGATTCTGAAGAGTACCTATGCACCCCTACGGCCCCATTCACCACTAATCTGCAGTTTGCAGATTCCATCCATCGGGCAAGGTACGTGTTTCTGAAAAATTAACCTATTGAAAGTGCACGTTACATGCATGAAGCTACTCTAATTGAGTTAGGTTTGAAATCTGATGTGGATAGGTTAATTGACAGCTCGGGTTGGGAGAAATTATTTGCATTAAATCACCCCGTCTTTGATGAGTTAGTGCATGAGTTTTATAGCACATATGATTTTGATGACAGTGGTTTTGATTTAGGAACTAAGTCTATCCATTTTTCTCTGTTGAACCAACGGCATAATTTATCTATCACTGAATTCAATATTGCTTTGGGTTTAGTGTCTAGGGAGTCTTCTAAGTCGAATGACTATTTTGAGATGTGCTATGATTACCCTCCTAGTTTTGATGCTTCTGAGATTTATAAATCTCTAACTGTTGAGGGAGCTCCGCCTTTTGTCCCTGTCAGGTCTAAGTCTCACTACTTTGTAAATCTGGCAGTCCGATTGATCCATCGATTTTTGGCGTATAATTATTCCGCAAGGAATAAGGATACGACTACTGTGTCAAAGGCTGAATTGTTCTTTTTGTGGTGTATGACATTAGGCAAAAAGGTCAACATTGGGTATTGGTTGGCTTCCAAGTTCAAGACGTTGGTGCATAAGCCTAAATCGTTATATTTAGGCTATTTGATCACTTCTTTAGCAGTTAGTCTTTGTAACTTTGATGTTGACCTTACTGACATGCATAGGGCTTGCACTACCCTTCCTCTCAATATTAATGCTTTGCGTGACATGCATTTGGTCCATCGAGAAGGTCGTTCTTTTGTTTTTATGGATGCAGGTAAGCTATCAACTTACAAGGAGTGTCTGCCTCGGTACACTAAGGAACAAGCTGCCAGAACGACATCCATCCCTAATTCCCTGTTCGAAGAGGCAATCAACCTCATGGGACTGCAATTAAACGTATTAGGCAACATTGTAACCACCATTGCTGAAGAGAACAGACAAATTCAAAGCAACCAGGAACGCCTTCTCAACCAAGTGGATGAGATGAGGGCCAATCAGGAGGCATATTTCGCCCACGTGGGCTTCACTCCACCTTTCCCTCATCAAAGATGAGGCACGAGGTCCCCTCCTCCAAACAAAAAAATGGGGCAGTAAGCATACTCTTTTCTTCTCCGTTTATTCAAATTTTTTCATGTTTACTGCCCTTCGCCCCTAATTGTGTGATTTCCGCACCGAGACAGTGCGAGGAGAAAGTGGGGGAGGGGTTTTTGATATAGAAGTGTATTTTGTTTGTTTGTTTTGATTTTGTCTAACTTTCATGGAGATATACTGTTACATTGCCTCATTTTATGCCTGTTCTTTCCAGAATTTCTGTCTATTTTTATCTGCAATAGTGTGGGGTGTCCACCCTTTGTTTTGTCCCTAGAAATAACAATGCTAGCTCTCAGTTTTGCACTCGATTGAAACTAAGCTGCCAACTTAGTACTGAAACCCCTAAGTCTTGTTTTGAATAAAGCTGTCGATTTCAAAAGGCCAGGGTTGCACAATTGTCTTGAGCATGCATATGAACCACTTGACTAATTTCCCATTACATGACAGACGTTTTAAATGAAACAACACCAACTTCACCCCAATTTTTGGAAAGATTTTGAGCCCAAATGCAAGAACAAAACATTACACTTTGTTCTATATTTTTCTGAGTGTTGTCCAACTCTAGTTTGAAATTCTAGAACTTGCCATGTTATGCATTTCGAGGCCACATTGATGTATTCGAGTATTAAAAATGATAAGGGCAGTAGGTTTTTTTTTTCTGTTAGCCATTTCAAAATAAACTTTGCACCCTTAGTCTTGTCCAAGACTAACAAAATAACAGTACCAACCCTTAGTTAGCCACATTTGAGCATTTTCCCCGTTCTTGACATACCCCTGTTCAAATCCCTTGGCCAGGGATGTTCTAGCCATCAGAGTCTGTACATTCTCTCACTTATTTATGTGTTTAGCTGTTGCTTTAAGCAGTCTCCATATTCGAATTAACCACAAGCTCATCAAAGCATGAGGATTTAGCATAAATCCTTTAGTTATAAGTGGTTGTGCTTCAAAAGGTGTCTAAATGGACATTAGCTTAGTAGCTTTCTTATTCTAGTTTGAAATATTATCTTTAGGAAAAAAAAAAAGAAAAAAAAAGCCTCAAAGAAAAAAAAAGAGAAAAAAAAAACAGAAGCAAAAAGAAAAAATGTGTCTCGTTAACTTATTCATTTCAGTATGTCTATAGTTGTTTAAGTTTGTCTTAAACATTCATTCATTCTGAAGTTTAAGCATTGTGAATCGTTTCTAAATAATCGTGTCTTGATTTTCATTTTTGGCCATTTCCATTTTCATCAATTACCCTTCTCCTTCATTTCCTTTCCAAACCTTACCCCCAGCCAACGTTACACCCTGTTTTAAGTCCCTTTGATTTAGTGTCTTGAATTCATACTAAGTGGTGGAGATTTGATATATTGGCAAGCTTATGGTAATTTCATTCTAGGTTGTGATTTGAGTGATTTCTTGAAATTAATTATAGCCTAAACACTTGAGTGCAATGAGCGGTTTCCGTGAGGGTGTTGTTGATTTTAATTCATACCTTATGTACATGGTCAAAAGCTTGTTTGCTGAGATTTTTCAAGTGGTTACATTGTATGTTTAAACATGAATAATGTCTTGGCTTTGAGAGTTGATGTACATTATGAGAGGGGATCGGGAAAGGTTGGTAAACACGAAATCATAAGAGTAAAGAGCTGTTGACATGATCTGATATGCTTAGGGACAGTAAGCATGGACCTCCTGGCCAAATTAGCAAGAAAGCAATTAGTTGAGGGACTGTTAGAACTTAAGTTCGAAAATGATCAATTATGCAATGCTTGTCAGTATGGAAAACAAACTAAAAAATCTTTTCACAGTAAAAACATTATCTCAACCAAGCGTCCACTAGAGTTGCTACACTTGGATCTCTTCGGACCAGTCCAACCGCTGAGCTTGGGTGGTAGGAGATTTTCCTTGGTCATTGTAGATGACTTTTCTCGGTACACTTGGATCATCTTGCTGAGTAGCAAGGATGAAACCTTTGAGACGTTTTCAACATTAGTAAGAAAACTTGAAAATGATAAAGACCTAAAGTTAGCTAACATCCGAAGTGATAATGGTGGAGAATTCAAAAACCAACAGTTTGTTGAATTCTGTGAAGCCAGCGGCATTGACCATAACTTTTCTGCTCCTAGAACGCCTCAAAAGAATGGGGTAGTTGAGAGGAAAAACAGAACCTTGGTTGAAATAGCCAGGACAATGCTGAGTGAGAATAGGCTTCCAAAGTACTTTTGGGGAGAAGTTGTCAACACAGCTTGCTACATACTTAATAGGGCTCTAGTCATACCTATATTAGCCCTACGAACTTTGAAAAGGAAGAAAACCCAACATTGGATACTTTCATGCCTTCGGTTGTAAATGTTTCATTCTAAATACTAAAGACAGCCTTGCTAAGTTTGATTCAAAAGCTGATGAAGCTATCTTTTTAGGCTACTCAACAAACAGCAAAGCATATGGAGTTTTCAATAAACGAACTCAGGTCTTAGAAGAGTCCGTACACATTGAGTTCGATGAAACTAACCCTGCAGGAAAAGACAATCAGCTGACTGAGGATGATCCATACTTAGCACCTGCTGACCAAGAAACAACCGTTGAGTCACTACCTCAAGGGCTGACCAAAGGTAAAAGCGAAACTCAAATTGTTTTCACTGACCAATCTATACCTGCAGAGATTGTTGAAACACAACCAGCTCAAGACATCACTTTACCAAAAGAGATCAGAATACCAAGAGGACACTCAGAGAGTGATATTCTTGATGCTGCTGGAAACACCCTAATGACAAGAAATCAACTCAGGAGATACCTCAGCAACGTAACATTCATCTCAGTTCTGGAACCAAAGAACTTCTCTGAAGCTGAGCACGATGAGTTCTGGATGGGTGCAATGCAAGAAGAATTTGATCAGTTCAGAAGAAATGAAGTATGGGACTTAGTGCCAAACCCAAAAAGCCAGAAGACCATAGGAACAAGATGGGTATTCCGCAACAAGCTAGATGAACAAGGGAACGTAGTCAGGAACAAAGCAAGACTTGTAGCTCAGGGCTATAGTCAGCAAGAAGGTATTGACTATGGTGAGACCTTAGCCCCAGTGGCAAGGCTAGAGGCTATAAGAATTTTATGTGCATATGCTAGTTACATGAACTTTAAGTTATTTCAAATGGATCTTAAGAGTACATTCCTTAATGGAGTTATAAACGAGGAAGTCTATGTTAATCAGCCTCCAGGGTTTGAGGATCCCAAGTTCCCAAACCACGTTTATAAGCTCAAAAAGGCTCTGTATGGTCTCAAGTAAGCACCACGTGCTTGGTATGAGAGGCTGAGCAGTTTCCTGCTGACTAGAAATTATGTGAGAGGTAAAGCTGATACAACCTTATTCATTAAGAGGAAGGGTAAAGATACCCTACTTGCTCAGATATATGTTGATGACATTATTTTTGGTGCCACTAATGAGTCCATGTGCAAGGAATTTAGTAAGCAGATGCAGACTGAGTTTGAAATGTCAATGATGGGAGAACTCAACTTCTTCCTTGGACTACAAATCAAACAAGGGAAAAATGGCATCTTCATCAGTCAAACTAACTATGCTAAGGAGATATTGAACAAGTATGAACTTGAGAACTGCAAGTCAATATCTACCCCAATGGGCACTGACACATTCCTCTGCGCTGACGAAAATGGTAAGTCAGTAGACAACAAATTATACCGAGGTATGATTGGCTCTCTACTCTACTTGACTGCTAGTAGACCATACATTCAGTTCTCAGTATGTTATTGTGCTAGATATCAATCTAACCCTAAGGAATCTCATTACATAGATGTAAAAAGAATCCTTAGATATTTGCAAGGCTCAGTGAATGCAGGTTTATGGTATCCCAATACTTATGATTTCACACTCATTGGATACACTGACGCTGACTACAGACGAGACAAGCTTGAGCGAAAAAGCACCTCAAGAGGATGTCATTTCCTTGGGAGCTGTCTTGTGTTTTGGTTCAGTAAGAAGCAGTCGTCAGTAGCCCTATCAACCACTGAAGCTGAGTACATTGTTGCTGGAAGCTGTGTTGCTCAAGTCCTCTGGATTAAGCAACAACTAGAAGATTATGGTGTTCAGACTAAAACAATTAAAGTCAAATGTGACAACAAGAGTGCCATTGACCTATCAAAGAACCCAATCCAGCACAGCAGGATGAAGCACGTCAGCATAAGACATCACTTCATCAGAGACCATGTACTCAAGGGAGAGATCAAGCTGACCTACGTCCCAATGGATGAGCAGCTTGCCGATATCTTCACCAAGCCGCTGGCTCGTGAGCAATTCAACATACTTAGATAAGCTATCAGTATGTTTAATCCTCTTCAATAAAGTCCAAGTATAATTCATGCTGAGTGATTTATTACATGCTGAGTTGCTATACATGTTGAGTATCTTTTACCATACAATGAATTAAAACTGCTTTACACTCAGAACTTGAACTGCTGAGTAACTACGTTGCTGAGTAAAGCAACTTGCATAAATAGGGTTTGCACGCGTAGTTACGTAGTCTCTAGGATGACGTAAGCGTCATCATTAGTAAAAGCGCGCGTCGTTTCTCGCAATTAATGTCAGTAATAACTGACTTCCGATGGTTCAAATTCCCACCGCTCTTTCCGACCTTTCAAATCACCATTTATTGTCTATAAATAGTGAACGATTTCTCACTATTTACCTTCTACGCTTGAAATTCGCACACGAACCTTCTCTTTCTCTAAATCCCTAATCTCTAAGCTTTTGCAAAGAAGTTCTCAAGAACACCATGTCTGATTCCCAGAATCTCTCTAGTGACCAATATGAAGATAATCGCTCAGACATCAATCCTGACTCTCCACCTGAGCAAGAATATGTTGAGACCCCAGAAGATGAGGCTCACACTGGTCATAGTCAGCATGACAAACCTATGGATGAGATCAGCATCCTTGGTATAGATCCCAACACTGAACACTCAACTCCTTCAAAGAAGAAGAAGAAGGACAAGGGCAAGAAATCAAAAGAGGTTGAGGAAAGAACTTTTCGATCCGTGTTCTCAGACGTTGAAGGACTTGATGTCATCGCTTCACGCTGGTTCTCAAAGAGCTTCGTCGAAGTTGAGAAACCCTACAGTGACTGGATATCCAAAAACGGATGGACCAAATTTTTTTCCTTAAACGGGCTAACCTACCCAAGGCTTGTAACTGAGTTCTACTCAAATCTACTGGTTGCTACAAACGATGTTGATTTTATGGTCACATATGTCAATAAAAAGCAAATCATCATCAATCGTTCATATCTAGCCATTCTTCTAGACTTGAAGGACGAAGGAGCTGAGTTGAGAAAAACCAATGACTATAAAAAGGTCAAATACACCGCCACTTTCTATAAGCCTGAAGGGCATGTCGGTGAAGTCTCGTGCACTTCACTTACTCAGCATCAAAGACACGCCCACTACCTGCTGACCAACTACTTATACCCAAAGGTCAATGCCACATCCTCTGCATCCAATTTCGAACAGTGTTTCCTATGGCACATGCTGAACTACAAACCTCTGAATATGGCTGTATTCTTGATCGGGGCTATGCAACGAAGCACTGAAGCACTTCGAATGGGATCTCTCATCACTGAGATTCTCAAGGATCACAAGATCAGCTTTAAGAATGAGGAAAGCATACTGGGAACAGAAATCACCATTGAAAATCTTACTGGACTCAGAAACAGCCTTCCTTTTAAATCAAAGAAAGGAAAGGATTCGGTGATCGAAACTGAAGAGGAAGCTGAGCCGACCTATAAAGGGAAAAAGAGAAAGGTAGACACATCAAGTATAGAAAAAGCTAAGTCTGCACTCCAAACTGTCAAAAGACTAAAGGTACTAATGACAAATCCCTCTCCCGCTGAGTCAATTAAAAAGAAAGCTGAGCCTACCAAGCTGCCCAAAAACGACATGTCGCTGACCAGGAAACTGAGGATGAACCAGAGAATACTGAGCCACCCCTAAAGAGAAAGAAGGCCTCCGGACTTACTCCCTTGAATGTAACTCCTCTGGATGTCTCTATCCCAAAGGATTCCTTCTTTCTGCGAGCTCAGGAATCTGATAAAAGCACTCAACCATCAAACAATCAACAGAAACAGTCTGTCTCCGCTGAGCAGAAAAAGAAAAGTGTGCCAAGTAAATCAACCTCCAGAAATCCGGCTACTGAGCCTAGTGCTAAGTCAACTATTGACACCACTACTACTGAGGCTGAGCAAGTCCATCTCGAGTCATCCGACACCACTGACCAACTCCCTTCTCCAAACCTTTCTAAAGAAGGCAGTGACAAACAATATAAGAAGACGTCACACAAACCACCTGTGTTTGACATTTTGGATTCTCCTCTTCCTGAACCTATTGTTGACCTGACTGAATTTGACTTCAATTTCTTCTCCAAACCTATTGCCAAATCAACGCCAGTCAAGGAAAATCAAGCATATGTTTCTCATGGTCAGGAATATGCCAAAACTGATGCTTCTCAAGATTAGAAGTCTGCCGACACCGCTGCTCTCGACTCAACGAAGCAAGTGATCGAAGAACCTGATGTTCAAACACATGAACACGCATCTGATAAAACCCCTGCTCAGGAAAATTTCGAGCTGACTCCTCCTCAAGTCAACACTCAGCTCCCGACTGACACTGAGTAGGTAGGCAATGCTACTACACCACTCACTCCTCCTACTGAGCAGTTAGCAAATCCATCAATTCCTGCAGCTGATCTCCGCACTCAGTCTGCTACTCAAGTTGCTCAACCTTCACCTCATCCAGAAGGCAACTCCAATATTGGCGAGAAATCAAATGAACAACCACCTGCTGCCAACCAAGGTTCAGTTCCTGAGAATTCACAAGCTGACCCCCTCCACTTCCTAACTTCTTCCCAGTCGGGGAAAAGAATTTTACAAGCTGCTCAAGAACTGATTCAAGACATCCAACGCTCTCATGCCACTGATACTGAGTGTCGTTCTGCTGAGCCTACGTAACTGAGCACTATCACTCAGCTTCTAACTGAGCTAAAAAGCCTCAAGGAGCTCTTATATATGCTCACCGATATGGTCGCTCAGCAACCAAAGCAGGAGTTCGCTACCAAAATGGCAAACCTTCATCTGTACATGGTGCATCACATGGACACAATTGAAGGAAAGCTGAATGATCTATCTGCCACCAACTCTGATGTGGCTAAGTCTGTTCAAGTCACTCAAGTATTTATAGAGCTGATTTATAGAGCTGACCGCTACTCACGAATTGGTTGCCTCTTCCTCATAATGCACGATAGAGCAAATTGCTGAAGCCATCCGCCTGCTCAACTTATCGACAGAGGAGATGCAAACTGACCAGGCAAAGTCATCTGAGATCTTTCAACTTGCCAAGGCCACTTATGACCATGTCACACGTCAATCTCACCAGTGCCACCATTACGACGCTGGTTTGCTCAAAATGTACCATCAGTCTTACGCCATGATGACCGACACCATGAGCTGGATGAGCAAGTCCCTTCAATTTATACTCAGCGTCATCAGTTCTCATATGGACATTCCGACGTCCAACATGGCTGGTGGGATCAAAGTCTTTGACGGGCTTAAGCACAGTACGGCTCAACTCCAACAGTATTCCGTCCTACTGACTCGTGCTGTTGATCAAGGGAAGTTTTATGCTGCTGTCCCTCAACCCGTTAATGCTGGCAAAAAGGGGGAGAAAGATAAACACCCAGCTGGAACTCAATAAAAGAAACAACATCTGGGTTCCACTTCTGCTGACCCTTCTAGCACTCAACCCCAGCAACAAGATACACTCAAGTCTAGTCAGCAAACTAAGACCAAACCTAACCAAGTGTCTGTCAACATTAGGCGATAGATAGTTGTAAACTTGTGTACTTGGTGATGACATGTTTTGTGCTGAAAATTATTGTATCTTCATTAAATCATCTATGATATCGGTTCATATCGCTCTATGTTTGTCTGCTGTGTTGATCTATATATATGATCTCTCTCACATGTCTTCTTAACTAAAACTCATTGAACAAAAGAACTACTCAGCTTACTCTGATATCTAAACTTAACCTTCCGCGTAACTTAACTGAGTAAAGAGGAAATGTTCCAAGCGCTGACCTAACTCTGAACACTGACTTTAGACTTACTTGATTAAACCTTGAAATGTTTAAAGTAAAACTAAGTCAGCGGCTCAACCCTTACGGGGGAGTATCTTAAGAAATCTAGGTCAACTATCATGGGGGAGCTCAACACTGAGTTCCTTACTGAATATTTTTTGCCAACATCAAAATATGGGAGTTTGTTGAAACACCTTTCCACATGATTTTGATTTGACAAAATTATTCATATTAATGATAAAAAATATTCTAACACATTAAATTTAAATGCTTTGATTTATTCACACTAATGTGTTTGTTCAATGTTGAGTTATTTGATTTATAAGACATTAAGTTAAATGGCCCCAAGGCCCATGAAAGAGAGTCAAGCCCAAGTCAATGGATCATAGCCTCACGGTCCAAGAAGACCAAAATGCAGTCGTACTGAGTAAAACGCAAGCCCAGCTTGGAGAAGGATCGAGAAGCCTTCGTCTAAATAGCTTCAAGATGAAGCTGCTGAGTTGAGCGACAAGATAGTCCAGTCAGTAGTTGACCTCAACAAACTTAGAGACAAAGTATTTCTACTTTGGGTAAAGCTCAGAAGACGCAGAAAGATGTCTGGAAGACTTTACTATAAATGTGGAAACATTATGTTTTGTCTGACGAAAAGCTGCTGAGCACTGCCGAAGACAGAAGATACAAGAACGTTATTGGCCGAGGACGCTGAGCACGTACTGAGTGAAAGAGACAGGAAGCCGTTTCCCTCCAACGGTTATTTCGAAATTCGAAATCACCGGTGCTTCAAGTGTCACTATAAATAGGCCTCTCAAATGCTTCATTCGATGCAGATCTTCAATCAAGTCGAAACGCTGACCAAATTGATATTCGAAGTTCTGTGAGAAAAGCAAAACAAATCTTACACCAATTCCAATCTTGTGTAAAAGTCTAGAGTGATCTTATTCATCTAAAGTGTCTTAGTAGTTGTTATTTAGGACAAACACTTATCATTTCTAGAAGTATATAAAGGAGAAGCTGAGTACTCGATATAGTACTCAGTAGTAGAGATAAGAGTGAGTAGAGGAATAGAGGAAGGTACTCTTATATACTCAACTTCTGTTGTAAAAGGTTTCGTGCTCTACCTTTAAAGAGCTCAGTAGAGGATTCAAAAAGCTCGGAAGGAATTCCGGGGACTGGACGTAGGCGAAGAGGCCGAACCAGGATACGTCTGCTGAGTAACATATTTCTAACCCTTAACTCCTTTATATAAATTGTTTGCTATAAAACTGACTAAGTAACGGACTCACGCTGAGTATAGTGCACTGAGAAGCTGAGTTCAGGAATAGACTCAAGTGCTATCTCCTGACTCAAGAAAAGAAACAGACTTAGTCACTAGTTGACTAAGCTTGTGTCTTAAACTACTCAGCACCGCTGTGTAAATCTTCTCTTAAGGAAAAGAAGTCAGCCTTAACGGACAAAAATTTAGAATAGTTCCTATCCCCCCCCTTGGAACAGCTATTGGCTGATGACCCCACTCCGATACCAAAGTTAGCGGAGTATTGGACATAGTACTAAGCAATTGGGGTAATCACAAATAATGTGTGTGTCCTTGATTATAGGATCGAAGACGTATTTATATGATATTGTTATCCTTATATTCCTCTAAAGACAATTTGAACATAATTTAGATATGTGGTTTTATACCCGGTTTGGGTTTTCTTGATTTCAGGTGGATTTAGTAGGCATAATTCTAAATTTAGATTTGAGAAAAAAAAAATAGAAATTTGGATTGGGGGGCCTAACAGAAAAAAAATAGAAATTTGGATTTAGGAAGGGGGTGCTAAACCAGCACGTCATTAATATTTCTTAGGGACAGGAACCGGAACCGCTCCTGATGAGACCAATTTATTAAATACTCAATCAAAGTTCTAAGTCAAATGTCCAATTTATCAAATATCTAATCAAAGTTTAATCAAATCACCAATTTAGCAATATAATTGTTAAATTTTATAGAGACAAGGGGGCTGAAACTACCTCTGATCATGGTGGTTTCAATGACCCGAAGGGGCCCAAATACACTCCTGACTGCCTTACTCATGGCTTACCCAGACAACAATATAATTTCACCCTTTGGAACCCTTATAAAAAGGGTATTTTTCTCTTTCTTCAGAAAAGATTTAGCGTTCCTTTTTTAACACTTTTTCCTGATAATTTTTTATTGAATTTGGCATTGGAGTCGAGGGGCTCATCGCACCACACATCAATCTTTATAGATAGATTCAGCAATTGAGCTTTTGAACCAAATCCAATAATCAATCTTTAATGTATTATTAATTATGGAGATATAAATTTAATTTAATATTTTTATCATAATCAAAATCTATGTGGGAATTGTGTTTCAACACATGGGTCTCTTGAATAACTTGGCTTTCAAAGGTTCTGTTTATCTCACCACCTCCTCCAATGACTTCCCCTTCCTCCCATCAGCATCTTTTTGAAATCCGATCTTTGGAATCATAGTGTGTGGCACATCAGTTTTCAATCTTTCTTTTTCTGTGGCCTTCGCCTTGTTATTTCTGGTATACATGTCCGATTGATTTCTTCTAAATCTCGTTTCATAATTTGGATTGGTTGGCCATGGAAATTATTTTCTTTTTGGTGTAAATTTTGTTTTGGGTTGTGTATTTGGTTCCCTTGTATTATATTGACAATGGTAGCTTTTAGTTTGTGGGCTAGTCTAACATAATTTGTGTGGAAAATTAATTTGTTAGACTTGGTTGCAAATGACAGACAAGATTATTTTTACTGAATTTCATTTGGCAATATGAAAATATGGAACAAAAAATTATCTGGTTCTAAGAATTATGTGCAATGAAGGGAGATGTATTATTCAACCATTTGTTGATAGTACTGATGCATGGGATCATGTAACTGATGACCCCCCCCCCCCCCCCTTAAGGATGATGAAAAAGGAAATAAATGGGGGATGTTGGATTGTAGTCTGTTTAATATGATTCGAAATACTCTGGCACCCAATATCAATGATATTATAACCCCTTGTGCCACTGTTAAGGAACTCTGGGAATATCTTGCATCTATATATGTCAGTAAAAAGGATTTATCTCATATTCATAAGTTGTTGTTGAAAATCTATCGTGCTGAACAAAAAGGACGTACTTTTTTCCAATACTATAATGTTACACATTAGATTATTATTTGAATTGGATTATCATAGAGGTCAACTAAAACCTTGTATGATCGGTAAGATGAAATGGATGTTCGGTCTAAAATAAAAGAAAATACACAGAAAATGCAATGACTTACCGGCGACATAAATGACCAACGACGTATATAATTGGCAATTGTAATGATAATACGTGTTATAACCATGTCGTCAGACTACCGAGGACACACAAACAACATACCTACAAAATATTTATTTCAAAATTATAAAAGTATTCCTAAATTTTTATTACCAAATTATAACAAACTAATTATTACAAAATATCCCAATTTTCTTCTAAAGTTTTGAATCTTTTCTGTCAGCTAGCGCAAATTTCCCCCAATTTCTTTTCAATATCTAGATTGCCCTATTTCCTTTTCTCAGTTTGTCGTATTTCCTTTTCAATCTCTAGATTGCCGTATTTCCTTTTCAGTCTCTAGATTTTCGTATTTCCTTTTCAACCTCTAAAGTTTTAGAATGTCTATAAATCAGAAGACAACAGCAACCCTAAATGGCGAGATACCCATCTTCTCTTCTTCCGCTCTACTTCAATTTTCCCAAATCTTTCTCTACTTTGATCCCCCCCCCCCCCCCCGTTGAAGCCAATCAACGGCGAAGGTAAATCCCCTACTTATTTTTCAAAATTTCTAGCGGAAGTATTGCCGACAAGCTTTTGAGGAAAAACAAGCTTTATTTCCTATTGTTGTCGATGTCAAATGGATGCAAGCATAAGAGAAACACATATTCTTTGAATGCTTCCTGGTTGGACTGGATTCCTCGTATGAAATAGCTCGCTCTTAACTATTAACTAGTGGGGAACTTCCCTCTTTCTCTGATCTTTATGTTGGACTACTTCCTGTATGCAAGGATGGCGATTTGAGCTCTAGCACAATTTCTCAAGAAACAACAGCCTTAGTAAGCAATGTGAATTGTGGGAGCACGAGTGGTCATTGGAATCCTCTTGGTAACTGTAACTCTTCTAAAGTTTATTATCATTGTGGAGGAGAGGGACATATCAATACATAATGTTGGAAGCTCCATGGTAAACCTCCTCAAAATACTGAACATACCACTACTATTAGAGTTGCTAACATGGCGGCTCAAGATAGAATTTTACCATCTCCACTCTTTGCTTCAACAATCACTATTTTAGTAAATGTATATGCTCACGACTCTCCATGATTCATCGTGTTCCCAAATCTTTAACGACTGCTTTAGCTGAAACATGTAATCATGTTGCATGTCTCTCTACATCCTCTCGTAGTTGGGTTATGGAGTCTGGTGCTACAAATCATACGACTGCTAACTTAGATAATCTATCCTTAGAATTAAAAAAATTATGTGTGTGTCCTTGATTATAGGGTCGAACACGTATTTATACAATACTGTTATCCTTATATTCCTCAAAAGACAATTTGGACATAATTTAGATATGTGGTTTTGTACCCGATTTGGGTTTTCTTGATTTCGGGTGGATTTAGTAGGCATAATTCTAAATTTAGATTTGAGAAAAAAAAATAGAAATTTGGATTGAGGGGGCGTAACTGAAAAAAAAAATAGAAATTTAGATTTAGAAAGGGTCTAACACTTATCGGACCATCTTGGGGGTGCTAAACCAGCACGTCATTAATATTTCTTGGGGACAGGAGCTGGAACCGCTCCTGATGAAACCAATTTATCAAATACTCAATCAAAATTCTAAGTCAAATGTCCAATTTATCAAACATCTAATCAAAATTTAATCAAATCACCAATTTAGCAATATAATTATAAAATTTTGTGGAGACAAAGGGGGCAGAAACTACTCCTAGTCATGGTGGTTTCATTGATCCGAAGGGGCCCAAACACACTCCTGACCGCCTTACTCATGGCTTACCCAGATAACAATATAATTTCACCCTTTGAAACCCTTATAAAAAAGGTATTTTTCTCTTTTTTCAGAAAATATTTAGCATTCCCTTTTTAACACTTTTTGTTGATAATTTTTTTTATTGAATTTGGCATTGCAGTGCGTCGAGGGGCTCACCGCACCACACATCAATCTTTAAAGACAGATTCAGCAATCGAACTCTTAAACCAAATCCAATAAATCTCGTTTTCATCTTAAATCTTTTTAGATATGACTCGTATAGTTCTATTAGGATTTGATAATATTGGATAAATGTAAAAAAAAAAGAGTATTATTTCTTTTCGAAAAAAAATCAATCAGAAAACTGTAAAACGTTACTCATCTGGCAGAGGCCAGACTGACACCACAGATCATTCATTATTTTCCGTTAAAAAAAATGAGAATTGAAGGTTTGAATTAATCTGAAGCAGATCCCTCAAAACAGAAGCTCCAGGTTAAACCAGGAGATTTTATAAACAACTTTATTTTATTTTTTTATTCCTTTAAGTAAAGGAAGTACCAACTCCAAATCACGTGTAGCCCATAATTTAAAAGCCCAATTATAGGAAAGAAATAGGGTCAAATACAGGAATATCATAATTAAGGACAAAATTATAACTAAGTCATATCACTAAAATTTATTCTTAATATGTCATTATTCTCTATATATTATGATTTTATACCATAATTTAAAAATTATAGCCTTCAATTCATAAATCATAAACCCTAGAAAATATATTGTAGACTTTTAATTTATAAATTCTAATCTTTAAAATATATTAAAAAAACTGATTTTACTAGTTTGACATAATCCAAAATTATGACTTGACATAGTTGTAAATAGTTTTTGAAATATGAATTTCTGTGTAATTTTCCCAAAAATATATAAATAAATATATTGAGATATCTTATTTTATTTTTGATTCATTAAATCATTAATTTTTTTATTGTTTTTTTTTATCTCATTAAGTATTTGATAAACTAAAAAAGTCAGTTTTAAATATAAAGTTCAGTTAACAGAATGTTATTCATTTTATATGGGTATGTGTAATGAGATAAAAGCTCTGTTCTTTATTACTTAATTTCAGGATCAATCAGTTTAGTAATTTATCATTATTTATTATAATTATTATTATTATTATTAGAACCATTATTATTTTTATAAGCTTTTTATTTTAATTATTGCTATTTTTAAAGGATTATATTATTATTTCAGTTTCACTAAAACTCAGTTCAATTCAGTTTTTTTTAATAAAAAAGAACATAGCCTAAGAGCATCTTCAACAGTCTCTTAGTTGGGCTCTTACGTGAAAATTTGAGGAGGTAGTGACTTCTCAAATCACCGAGACTCTTTATCATCTCTATTATTGAGGAGCTCCTAGTGACTTATTATTTAATTTTTATTAATAATTTATTATTGAGTAGTTTCTCTCACTATTAGTAATATAACAATACTTAATAATTTTAATGATAAAATAATAATTTGTGGGATCATAGTGACAACTTTAAAACTTGCTTAGCATTGGAACATTTTTTTTAAAGGTTGCAAAAGTGATATGGATGAGAAAGACAATAAAATAATATATTTTGAGGCGATGTATTAAGTTTTGACAATTTTAAAGGGTGTTTACATTGGAGATGTTCTTAGTCACTCTTCAAATCACTAAGAGTCAATTGTTTGTATTATCTTTAGACATTGGATTGTTCTCTTGGAGATGCTCTAAAAAAAATTGTAAAAACATTATTTCAAACCGTAATAAAATATAATTTTTACCGTATTTGTAAACTTCTATTCTAATAAATACCGTATTCTAATAAAAAAAAATTTTTTTTGGTAGAAAAGGAACAGAAAAACGAACAACAACAAACTACCCAGGAATTAGCCTAGGGAAGCTAACCCCAATTCTATCTTCTAAGAGAAGAGGAGAGATGAAACTAGGGGAAACAGGAAGGGTAGTAACGCCTAACGTCCCTTCATGGCCCGCCGCCGCCAAGCGATCAGCAACACGATTCTGCTCTCTAAAAATGTGTCTGAACTCTACGAACTTAAAGGAGGAGCAAAGCCTTTTAATAGCTTTGATGAGGTTGCGACTGTTAAGACCCATAGAATGATTCTCAGAAATCATTTTGATTGCTTCCAAATTATCAGACTCCACAGAGAGCCTTTTAACACCCAGCCTTTTAGCAAGATTGATTCCAGTAAGAATAGCCCAGAGCTCCGCAGAAAAGGAAGAACCCAACCCTAAATTCTGAGAGAACCTAGAAAGCCAGGCGCCCCCTGCATCTCTAAGCACACCTCCAGCTGCAATCTTACCGTTACTGAGGCAGGAACCATCAGTATTCAGCTTCACAACCCCCTCTCTTGGCCTGCTCCATCCCACGAGATGGACATCACAACACTGAGAGGCTCTGGCAAGGGACTCTCCTTTGAAACTATCGATAATATTATTTAATGTTTACCGTATTTGTAAACTTCTATTCTAATAAATACCGTATTTGTAAACTGTAAATTCATTTGGTTGGTGTTGGTGTTAATGTTGAGTTTTGTTTTTATATTTTTCTGTTTTTGCATCTTTGAGGAAGTTAATGAAGAAGTGGTGAAGCTCTTAGCCTAGTGGTTGAGAGCTTACCTATGCCTTGGGAGGTCATGAGTTCGAATCACATCCGGGTCTGGTGGAGATTTTTCTTTCTTCTTTAATGTAAGCGCATTGTGCGTAAATTTTTAAAAAAAAAAAAAAAAAAGAGGAAGTTAATGAAGAAATATGATGTTCCTCTTCCTCTTCCTCTTTAGAGTGTAGGAAAAGGGAAATATGTTGTTGAGAGTGATGAGAAGTGAGAAAACAAAAGAACAAAAGAAAGATAAGAATAAGAATCGTTGATTTAACAATGATTGAAACGCATTCAATTATACACAAATCGTTAAATATGAATCAAATAACATAATGACATTAAAGATAAATTAACGTACTATGTAAAGATTTTCACGATATAAATACCTCTTATAAAATTTAAAATATGTTACTTCGATTCACACGGAAACAACGAAAAACGAATATGGAAGTCGGAAGATAGAGATTTATGTCTTTTACATAGGAAGAAGAAAAAAGAATGTTTTTCCTTTTTTGCAGCTTTTCATTCAACCTCTTCCCTATTTATAATAATATAAATACGTTGAATCTGATAGGATCAGGTCCCATCAAGGATGACCCGTTCAAAATATCCAACAAGAAGACTAGTAGTGACACAAAGTGAAAGATGGTTGGATCAATTCCTGAATTGTAGGTATTTTGCATTTTATTTTCATGTTTTTATTTTATTTTATTGTGTTTTGGTGTGATATATATTGTTTATTTTTGTTTGGTGTTGTTGATTTTTGGGTACTTTCACTGAGTATAAAACAATTTCACAAGGGTTTGACATCAATTCAGTTTACAAGGTGAAACTCATGTTTAAACTCCATTTATACTATTTTGAAATTAGGAATGGAAGTTTATGAAACTTAGGTAACGAACTACAGTGGCTGTCAGCTCCTCGGCACCTTGGATCCAGCGAGTAACGTCCATGTGCGGGGAGCGGTCCCTGCAGACACTCTGACGATCAAGACAGTTAATAGTTCTAAATGATTTCTAAACATATATCTAAGCATATGATCGAAGAGCAGAATATCTCTCTCCTTTACCTTAATTGAACGAGTGTATTTATAGGCCTCTGTCCGTGAGCTTGGGCCTCCATCAGCATGCTTAGTGGGCCTAATGGGCTTGTTCCACATTCCGTATCGCTAGGTATTAATATTTCAAATGAGTTTTGAATGATTTTTCATGAATTTCATATTGTTTCACAAGAGGTGTTAACATTTCATATTAGTTTGACATGAGTTTCATATTAGTTTTATCCAGTTTTTTGGACTGGATGAAACTCAAGTGGAACTCTTCGAATGTAACACCCTGGTCCAATACCATGTAGATATTGTCCGCTCTAGCCCAAATCCAACACCTTGGGCCTCACGGCTTTAAAACGCGTCTGCATGTATTGGATTCACATCTTACTAATAAGCCCCAATCACTCCCTCTCCATTTTCGATGTGGGATTCAGTTCATTCCTGCCCCCATCGTCGTCCCTTAGGGCCGCTCCTTGCTCAGGCCTTCTTACCCCGACGCCACCCACTCCGGACCGGATCGTTACAGGCCCACCAGCTTCCGCCTGGTTCGTCCCCGAACCACACATCGTATGTGGAGAGTCGGCTCTGATACCAATTGTAACACCCTGGTCCAATACCATGTAGATATTGTCCGCTCTAGCCCAAATCCAACACCTTGGGCCTCACGGCTTTAAAACGCGTCTGCAAGTATTGGATTCACATCTTACTAATAAGCCCCAATCACTCCCTCTCCATTTCCGATGTGGGATTCAGTTCATTCCTGCCCCCATCGTCGTCCCTTAGGGCCGCTCCTTGCTCAGGCCTTCTTACCCCGGCGCCACCCACTCCGGACCGGGTCGTTACATCGAAACTGATGGGATTAATGAAACTTTGAATCTCGTTTCTCACTGAAGAAATTATCTCAACTTTTTTGTATTTTTTTTTTCAAATGTGCGATCCATATCTCATGATAAATGAACACTGAATGCTGAAAGTTTTTATTGAAAGTGACATGGTGTGCTGACAGTTATAAAGAAAAATCAGACCATAGATCATCACTTGAACATGTTTAGAAAGTCATGCTTTGATATATTTCTAGATCAAAACGGTATTAACTTGCAACATTCGTTGATCCATTGCTTCTATTGAGGGAGATGCACCAAGATGACAATTTCTTTATATATATTGAAGTACGTGGTGTTAAATTGCGGTTTGAGAAAGAGAAGTTGACTATTAGTTACTTAGAGAACGAGGAAGCCAACTATGAGTAGGGAAAAAGTTAATGATTAATTACTTCCCATCGATGAAAGATATTATAGTTTCTAACTAATATTAACTAGTCGAAAACCCGTGCGATGCACGAGGTATGAAACTTTTATATAATTTAGATAAATAAATAAATTGACATATTTACTTTTAAATAATTTTATATCATGCTATGAAAAAAATAATTATATTATGTATATTAGAAATTAATATATATTTTTTAATGATAATTCAAATTAAATTAATTTTAAAAATAATTGACTACTTTTTATAGAATTTTAACTAAAGATGAATAATTTATTTATTTTTACAAAATTCAATGATTTGTACTTTTTATGAATTTTAATACATTTTCATATTCCAAATATTCTGTGAAACAATAATAATAAAATAGCAGATTAATTAAGAAATATATTAGAATATAATAAAAAACTAAAAATTGAATTAAACTATAATTAAAATTAAATATTATATTTACGATACAAAAGAATTACAATATAGGTTAAACAAAAATTGAATTAAACTACAATTAAAATTAAATATTATATCTACAATACAAAAGAATTACAATCTATGTTAAAATGGAAGCAACATCAATATATTATTCCATAAACTATTACAATCAATATTTTTCTAATGTTGCATATGAAGAAACTTTATCAATTCAATATGTTACATATAAAAAAAATAAAATTTGTAAGAATTAGTCACAAATTCATCTTAATGATAATTATTTTGGTTGATGGAATTTCATGATCACCAAGTATTCGAATTCAATTATTCATTCTGCTACAATAACCCAATATATCTAATTGAATCAGTTTAAGATGATGATTTCTCCTATTTTCATCTCGTAATATCTTATCAAGACATTCGATCAATTTGTTCTTCATTCTTTCACTATATAGAATATCAGTCATACTCGCAGATATCACTTATTTGACTTCATTAATATTTTCTAATAATTATATATTCTTGAATTTTGTAAGTAAGAAAAACAAACAAAAGAATTGAAAAAAAAATGAAGGGACGAAAAAGATAATTAGGAGAGAACCATCTTCCTCTCGGGTTTTTTTTTTTTTTAAAATAAGAGAGAATGTCGAGACATAAGCGTATAAAGAGGAGAGTGAAAATATTTTTTATCCATTAATTAAACATTTTATTTTTTCTTAATGAAGTATTAAGTCCATAAATTAATTTTAGTTAAATAGAATTAAATCTCAATTGTAACCACTCAGTACAAAAAAACACATTTTATAATTAATATGTGAAATTAATTATATTATTTTTTGAATGAAGGTTGGGACGCGCAGACAGCCGGACATCCCAACTAGGTTGGCACCTCCGGCACAGCCTGCAACCCGAATTTATAAAAAAGAATGAAAAAAGAATACAAAGGGGGAGAAGTCAAAAATAAAGGGGAAAACAAAGAACCAAACAACTATCTAACACGAACATGCGCTACATTACATAAATCATCGAAAACGAAGCCCTGACAGGATGTCGGTGCTGCTGCCCACCACGTTTTTATTGCTACTGCTTGACCAATGCTTGCAAGACAGTCCGCAGGTCGATTACCTTCCCTGAATATGTGTGAAGCTCTCCAGTTCATTTCTGATAATTTCTGAAGACAGGAGAGCCAATCCTTTTTAACCTGCCAAGGCACATCCCTGGAGAGCTTGTTTAGAAGAGAGATGACATAGCTGGAATCCGACTCAATCCACAAAGACTTCCAATTTCTGTCCCAGGCCTCCCCAACCGCCATAATCACAGCCTTCAATTCTGCAAGCAAAGTAGAAGATCGCTGCAGAGGGGCCGCAAAGCATCCAAGAATAAATCCCCTGTGATTGCGGAATATGCCCCCTATACCAGCTCTTCCGTTATGGCCCGAAGCTCCATCCGAGTTGATTTTTATCCAGCTAACCGGAGGCGGGATCCAGCGGACAATCCTGATGTCCGGTTCAGGCGGAGGGTGTTGTCGAGCAGCAGTAGACACAGCAAATTCATTGATAAGTTTCAGCAACCTGTAAATAATCATTTGGATTGAAGGGAGGTCTTGATCAAAGATAGCCCGATTTCTGATATACCAGATGTACCATATACATGTAATTGCAGAGAAGAGCCATCGTTTTCTGTTTCGCCTACTAAGATGAACGTTTCTGATTTGATTACAGAACTCCGTCAAGGAGAATGTCGGACATCTTATCGAATTTTCACAGCAAACTATCCTCCATAGTCTAGCAGAAACTTTACAAGTAAAGAACAGATGCTCCAAGGTTTCTCCATCTTCTTTACACATTTCACAGTGCTACGCCATGCAGTAACCACTGTATTGCAGCTTATGTTGGACCGATAAGCCTCCATGCAGAAGTAACCAGCAGGTGAGAGATCTTCTAGGCGGAATGAAGGCAGTCCAGATCATTTTACTCCAATTAATTGTATCCCACTGCTGCAAGTTACCGTAAACATCTTTGACCGTAAGTCTGCCTGACTCAGCGGGTTTCCAAATACAGCAATCCTCGGAGCCGAAGCTGTCAATTTGCATAATGTTATCCTGTATATGTGCAGGAAGGAAATCAAGATTGGCCCAGTTGCCGTTTTCACGGAGTTCAGACAACGGCTTGAAGAGGTTATCTTGAAGTCTCTTTGGTATGCTCATCTGATCTGCTACAGTCGGTTCGATCCAATTTACAGTCCAGAAATTCAGGTTGGATCCCTCACTAAACCACCATACTGTGTCTCTCATGACAATTCTGTAAATCAACTTCAAAGAACACCACACGATTGAGTTAGAGATGTAGCGCTTCTCCAAACTTGAGGTGCCCAAGCATCTGCATCTTAGCAGGGAAACTATGAATCCGTTCCCCTGTAAAATGTCCCAACATAGCTTAGCCATAAGAGCCAGATTAAAAATTTTAAGCTCCTTAATACTTAGGCCTCCCTGCCCGATGTTCAAACAGCAGATGCTCCATGGTACCGTGATGAATTTTCGCTGATCCTTATCTCCGGTCCAAAGGAAATTGCGAATAGCCTTGCTGATTCGCTTAATCAGACCACATGGCCACTTGTAAATCATGAACGAGTGAACAAGTGCACCGGTCAAAGATGATTTGATTAGAGTAAGTCTTCCAGCCATTGAGAGTGACTTACCTCTCCAGAGATTGAAACGGCTAAGGAATTTGTCAGCAAGCGGCTGCAAGTGCCGAATTTTGGGAGCTCCCTGGAACAACGGGACTCCTAAATAAGTGATGGGAAGCGAAACAATCTTAATTCCCAGAATCTCCTCCATACTACCTTTCCGAGCTGCTGGAATATGATTTCCAAATATGGCCTGTGATTTGTCCCAGTTAACCGCCTGACCAGACATTGATTCGTACAGGTCAAAAATTTCTTTAATGCACCTCATGTTTCTAAGCGATGCCCTGCAGAAAATCAGCATGTCGTCGGCATACAGGAGATGAGAAGGAAATCCAGTATCCTTGGTATATCCCATAGGAAGGAGACTTCCATCTTCCACCTTTTTGGTGATCCATCTACCCAAAAAATCCTCCGCCAGGCCAAAGAGAGTGGATGAGAGAGGGTCACCCTGTCTGACACCGCATGAGCAGCTGAAGAAGCCTTTAATACCACCCCCAATAGAGATTGACATCCTCGCGGATCTTAGAATCTCCAGAATCCAGTTTCTGAACTTGAGAGAGAAGCCAAAGGAGTCAAGGACAGCAAGCAGAAAATTCCAGTCAAAGGTATCGAAGGCCTTCCTGATGTCAATTTTTAGCACCAGATTACCCCCAAAGCACTTTTTTTTGAGTAAGTTGACACCCTCAGATGCTGCAGCAATGCATTGGTGGATGCTTCTGCCAGAAATGAAGTCAAACTGATTATCCGATGTAATTCTAGCAGCAATAGGCGCAAATCTGTTTGAGAGGATTCTAGAGATGATCTTGTAGTTGAAATTTCCCATTGCTACCGGTCTGAATTGATGAACCTCATTGGCCCCTTCAATCTTGGGAATAAGAGAGATGATACTCGAGTTCAATCCAGGGAGCATGTAACTAGTGTCAAAGAAGCTGATTACCATCCTGCACACATCAGGACCTACAATATCCCAGTAATGTTGGTAGAATGCGCCACCAAAACCATCAGGCCCAGGAGAACTGTCTCTGCTCATGTTGAAAACTGCATCCCGAATCTCAGAAGAACTCGGTTTCCTTGTCAGCTCTTCATTATCACTGTCAGTCACGCTGCCTGGGATAACAACATTAATTGCATCATAGTTTATCTGTCTTACTTGGCTGGTGAAGAGAGTCTCATAGTAGTTGATCACATGCTGTCCAATCGTCCTTTCATCATTCACTATTACGCTGTCAATTAGAAGGCAATCCAGCGAGGATTGAACCTTTCTAATTTTTGCCGAACGGTGGAAAAAGGAAGAGTTCCGATCCCCGGCATTAAGCCATTTTTCTCTGCTTTTATCTCTGAGAAGCATTTCTTGGTTGAGCAATTGAATCTCAATATCACGATGTGCATCATTCTCTTGAGCAATGCGGATGTCGTTCAGACCTTCTCTGGCAATTAGGGCCTGTATCTCTTCTAGCTTCCTCAAAGCATCAGCTATGTTATTTTCCACTCTACCAAAAACTTCAATGTTCCAGATTCTGAGCTTAGGCCGAAGAGTTTTAAGCTTGTGACATAGCAGTTGTGCTGGAGGTAGAGAGATAGAGCTTGAAGCCCAGTGATCAGCAACTAGTTGATGTAAAGAGTCATGAGTGGTCCACATGGAGTAGAAACGAAATCTTCCCTTACGGGTAGTTCCATTGATACAAGATAGAAGGATCGGGGAATGATCCGATTTAGCTCGAGGGAGAACCGAGCATAGGATCCTATCCCAGCTATCAATGAAAGATTCATTCACCAGAGCTCTATCAAGCTTACTCTCCACATGATCAGCACCTATTCTACCATTAGTCCAGGTGTAAGGCAGCCCGCTGCTTTCCACTTCAGTCAATTCTGCAGCACTAATGAAATCCCTGAATTCCCTGCAGCTTCTGGAGGAAGGAGGTCTGCCAGTTTTCTCATGAGCACCTTTAATTGCATTGAAGTCCCCAATCACCATTCTCTTTCCGTTACCATCCATCCCAGAGATTGAATCCCAAAGTAGGCGCCTCCTATCTGCGCTGTTCTTCCCATAAACAAAGGAAAGATGAAAGTTCTGAGCATCGAAAGAGTATCTCAGGGTGATGTGCTGCTCATGGTTGATAATATCTTGACAACAATTTTTGATTCTCGTCTTACAGAAAATCCATATGGAATTGCAGTCATTCCTGCAAATAAAATGAAGCCCCAGGGATCTCTAGAATGTATCAGTGATTCTGTCAAACTCCACCATTGGCTCTGATAAACAAACAAAGTCTGGTCTATTGGTGTTACATAAGAGCTTTAGAGCCCTTTGGGTACCCGAGTTATGGATCCCCCTACAGTTCCAGTACAGACAGATCATGTAAAAATGCTATTCGGACGAGCACAACCCTTCAATCGGAAATCGATAGATTTGGCTTTGGATTTTTTCCTAGAGGTAATCCACTGACTTCCCTCAGCAGCATAGTCAAACTTATTCCTGCTTTTGGTTCTCAATAAATGCTCATTCCATTCAATAGATTCAGAAAGAAAATTTACCTCCAAGTCTGGTGATTTTGCGTCTGTGCCTTCAGTGTCGGCTTCCGAGCACTGCTCCTCTTCATATGTCACGTCCTTAGAGCCCGATTTATTTATCAAGACTTCTTTCCCTTTAGACGCTGAATTGTGTATGATAATTTGCAAAGGATTGTCCATCCTCAGATTTTCCGCATCCCCCTTCGAACCACTTTCATCATTCTTCGCTTGCTCTTTTACCATGCCTTCCGAGGAGGGCGAGTTTCTTTCACAAGCTTTCCCCTGCTTTTTCTTTTGTGTATTCCGGCGAATATCAGAGCTAGAATTGCGCCGGCACTGGGCAGATGTGTTACCAATGGAAGAGCACATACCACAAAGCTCAGGCAGATTCTCATAGTCCACATAAACCCAATGTTTGAGATTAGCCGTGTCTAATCTAATCTCTGATTGAATCTCCTTGGACAAGTCAATATCAACTAAGACCCTTGCATAGTGCCCAAATTCTCCGCTTACAGTATTGTGATCGAAGCGAATGGGAACTCCAATCGCTCTAGCAATATTGGCAATAATTCTGGTGTCCCAAAATTCCCAAGGCAAGTTGAAAATACGAATCCATACCTGAGCCGAAGTGTTCCTGTGCAGTTCAAGGCAGAAGCCCGGAGTCCATGGAGAGAATCTAATGATGCCAGGTTTTAGCGCAATGGATCCTTGTCCCCAAATAGCATGGAGGGCATCTTCAGAAGGCATGATGATCTGATAGAATCCTTTCCCCAGGGATATCAATTGCCAGTCGAATTTCCGCTTCCAAACCTGATTCAGTTTGTGTTTGAGATCCGCATGTCTCCACGGCCGATCCCCTTTGCTCAGAGTAACTCGACCAATCACCGAGTACTGGACCTTCTTAATTCTCTCCTCATATATTTCCTAAGGAATACGAACTGCCTTGAATCCTCCCTCCTCAGAGATGAGTGGTTGCGATGGAGACGGGATCGCTGTGTTCTTTACATCACCCTTTACTGCCTCTGCAAATGAAGGTTTCTTCTTGGGTGTCGAATTGGAGAAGTTTTCGAAAGCTTTCCTATCAAATAGGTGTGCAATTGCAAACGGCGAGCCACCGGTTGCCGGGGAAGAAGGTGTCGTCATGGAATTAGGTTTACGGCGCCATCCTCACTCATACAAGATCGTGGTGCTTCAAATTAATTATATTAATTAGAATCATTATGCTCAACATTTGAGAATTTGAAGAGATTCAAATAATAATATTTTCTTAATTAATATTTTTCAATAATTTGTCCTATGATCATATTTCATTTTCATCTGTTAAAAACTTTTGAAATACTAACAATTTTGTACGAACCATAATATAATAGTTAAAAATTATATAAGCCAATGTTGCAAAAGCAATTATCTCAATATCCATAATTAATGTACATTTTTAGGATTTTGAGCATCAAAATTTATTTTTATTTACCTTGATTTTGAATTCGTATCAAGCATAATCCAGATTCTTCAAGAATAAACATCTTATCAAGCGTATTAGACGCTTAGAATCTCCTTGTCTAGAAAATTGGAAAAAAATAACTTCTTGATAATAATAATAATAATAATAATAATAATATAACATAATTTATACTGAAATAAACTTCATTGTAAATATAATATTCCAATATCTCTTGAATATTTTATTTAATATATCTCAAACTTCAATGAACAACTATCGTGTGAAACTTTATATCTATTTATACCAAAATGCATAAAAATAAAAAATACAATCCATATCAATTAGCTAAACTCAAACTAAAAAAATGAGTGGATTTCAACATGTTCCGAATTAGAAAAATTAATCCAACTTCAATTAAAACTAAAAATTGAGTTCATAAAAAGCCGAAAATCTAAATTTTAGTTAGAGTTAACAATCAAAATGATAACACCTAGGAACATATACTAAAAAAGAATGCAAATATACAAAATCTTTATTTTAGTCATTTTGAAAAATAAATAAATAAAAAAGAAAACATGGATAAGGTAGCGAGATGTGTGGAATCTGGATAACGACAGAAATGGAATTTCATCTCTGAAAGATGAAACTATAACACCAATTGTTTAATAAAAATAAAACAACAGCACAATTGAGAAAGCCAAAAATTGAGTGCATATAAAACCGAAAATCTAAATTTTAGTTAAGAGTTAGCAATCGAAACGATAACACCTAGCAACATATACTAAAAAAGAATACAAATTTACAAAAATTTTGTTTTAGTCATTTTGAAAAAAAAAAGACAAATAAAAAAAGAAAACATGAATAAGGTAGCGAGAGGTATGGAACCTGGGTAACGGCAGAAATGGAATTTCATCTCTGAAAAATGAAACTATAACAACTATTGTTTAATAAAAAGAAAACAACAACACAATTGAGAACAAAAATAACTACAACATATGAAAAAAATTGAATAATTACCTTGAGAAATATAAGAATTTCTCGTAATTTTTGACACTTTTGTGTTTTCTGGTTTTAGTTGTTCATACATCTTCTATTTCTGTCGGATTTCTTCAATTGAAGCTATCAGTTTGGAAAAAAAAAGACAAATAAAAAAGAAAACATGGATAAGATAGCGAGAGGTATAGAATCTGGGTAACAACAGAAATGAATCTGAAAGATGAAACTATAACAACTATTGTTTAATAAAAATAAAACAACAACATAATTGAGAACAAAATAACTACAACATATGAAAAAAATCGAATATTTACCTTCAGAAATATAATACTATCTATCGTGACCAATGAATATAATGGTGGAATACTATCTATCATGCTTTATATAGAAGTTTATTTGTGACTTTTGGATTTCCTTTGCTTTGTGTTTTTTCATATTCCCGTAACTCTTGCTTTCTTTTATTATTTTAATTAATAGACTAGTAATTATTTAATATATTATAAATATAAATTTGTTATTTTTAATTAATTAAATATTTTAATCTGATTTTTTACTACGTTGACAACTCATCAAAAAGACCTCTAAAACACTTCTTCTCATTTCTCTCTGCTTCCGTAATTATATATAGTATAGATTTGTTTGTTTTGTAAGAGGATATAGTCTAATGGGAAGAAGTTTCAATATGAATTTTCTGAAGAAAAAGTTGTTTTCAAATATATTTATTCACTCGATAGATTTTTATACTAATGATTAAAAAAAATGGTTGAGCAATTCAATTCAAATTGAATATGATTTTATTTATTTGTTTCTCTTGAATATTTTTTTTTTCTTACAAGGTGTTGATTGGTTTCATTCTCATTCTTTTCCCAGAAAAGAATGCCTTCATTATATTCATTAAAAAAAGAAAAGGCAAGTTGCTAGAGTTTTTTTTTTATAGTTTTTTCGATTTCTCTGCTCGTCAATGTAAATGGTGATTTCCATGTCATGGAGCATATAACGATCAATTAATGAGTCCAAATCATAGGAAAAAAATCTGTTGTCCCTTATTATCTGTCCCCTTTTCTGTACCCCATTTATTTTTTAACATGTGTCAAGTAAATCCCAGTCATCAATCCACTTTTTAAACTCTCTTAACTTTAGTTAACTATGTGAATTATAACTCTGTTAAATAGTTAACTGACTTTCTCTTTCCATTTCTCTCTTTCTGGAAATCCACCTTGAGAAATCAACCTTCATCTTTAGCTTTTCTGTCTTCTAATTTTTGGGAAATCTACCTCTTTCTTCTGATCATTGCTTTTCTCCTCCCACCATTAATTGGTTTTAATATATTAAATCTGCTTTCATAATATTTTCTATAAAAGTTAAAAAACTGATGTTCGGACAATATTAAAGCAATGTAATAAATAGGATTAGGGAGTTTAAAGGATCTTTCTGCAACTGCATACCCCAGTAAGTAACTCCATTGATATCCTGAACTACCATGTATTATAGACTCTTTATTTACCAACTCTTGTATCTTCTCAAATTTGTAGTCAATAGCTTTCTTACCTTCATCTGTGGCATTCCTATATCATATAAACACATTTTTAACTAAACTCAATGGAAAAAACTGTATTAATTAAGTTGCATCATATTAAGCTGTGTTGATTTCTGTACCAGTTATTTGTAAAGTAATAGTGACTATAGTTGAGTAATGCTCAAGCTGTTTGGTTTCTTTTATCTTTAAATAGTGTACTTGACTAATGCTTTTAATGGATATCCTTCCTTATAACAGGTAAACAATCTATGTGTTGCGAATTGGTGCTTTGAATAGACTTAACATCCTCACCGGAATGATTAAAGCTACAGACGAGGCATCAAACTTGAGAAAGGCTGTCATAGTTTTATAAGTTTAGGTAGTAGATCAGTATCTTCCAATTTGGTGGATTCTTCTTCACTAGATATTTCATTGCTTCAACCTCCTTCAAGAAATATAATCGATGTGTTAGGCACTTAAAAGTGTTCACAAATTTTTAGTCTCACTACCTTAGTTTTGTATATTACTTGTCATAATTTTTCATTTGGACCTCTCTACTTCAAATGTGATACATCTAGACCCATGTAATTAATTTTTCACAAAATTTGGCCCTTGTTTGATTGCTCAATATACATGTATTCTACATAATTGGACGTATGATACATAAAGAAAGTTTCAATAATGTTCTGTGGAATAGATGTTATCTATGTTTAATATTCATTTAATATACATGTTTGAACTAATTTTGTTTTTTTTCAAGGTCTAAACCGAGACTTACAAGCTTATACAAGTGATATAAAAGAAGGAAACTTATCAAATTTTCCAAACATTACACAAGTCAAGATGATCACACCAATGAAACATGGAAAAAAATGGAACCAATTAGGTGTATGTGGACATACAGACTCATTGTCTTTTGCTAATTTATTACATGCTTGCTATTGAATAATCTCGTGTGAAACTTAAAATGCCATATTGCTATTAATATTATATATCTCAGAGTATATAAGTTAGCATCTTTGCTATTGCTAACCTCATATAAAAATTAAAATATTTAACCCTTCAACATTTAACTCTATGCCTTCTCAAAATTTCTCATGGCCTTTGATTGCACAAGCGAAGTAAATGTTCAACGGCAGGAACTCTAAACCAAACAGTTCATTCTAAAATATTAACTAGAATGATAAAATAAAATTAGCTCACACTACAAAAGATATTCTAATTGAGAAGGAAAGTTTCAAGGTTCTGTCAAAACATGTATTTGACATTGAACCTGTGTTAGGAATTGCAACTTAAAGAATTGAATGATTCTCAAGTTGATCTGTTTGCCCTTCAAACACTTGAAGAAGATGCAAAGAAGGCAAATGACCTGATTGACAAGTACAGAAATGGGTCTCGTTTCTACCTACCGGTAAAGTGTCGTTTATTGTCAGTAAGGTACAAGAAGTTACAAGGGATATTGTCATTATCCAAAAACAAATATAACATAAGTATAATAGCACCTCAGATTACCATAACTATATAAGTTGTCTAATATAACATACAGAAAAAAAACAAAGAATCACCACCAAAAATAAATGAACTTGCATTGATAATTTACAAGTCTTACAAACCACAGTAATTGATGCAAATGCATATATCTAACTAGTCCTTAAATGGAAAAAAGGTATAATTTGCCCATGTAGTTGACTAAATTTCTTCAACTGGCCCTGTACTTTTATTTTGGGCTTTATAGATGTATATGAAATTGGATAAAAGTATAATAGTAATCTTCTATTACATGCTTCAAATCATTGTGTTATCTAACTCTTATTATCACTAATATTTATAATCCTTATCACTGCAGAATATTTTATATCTTACTTTACATGTATAATGCAATCAATAGACTATAGGTATCTGTGTGATTTCATTACTAATTTCCATATCCATTGCTGCTTCTATCAAAAAGAGAAAAAAAAAATATCAATTGCTGCTATAATCTTTGGCAATTTCAAATTGCTTTATGCATCATCCACAGCATGTGGATTTTTAAAAATTATTTAACCACAAGTGTTTATATTAGTGAAATTTTGCAAAGTTAACAAAGTTTGTGCAATTAACAGTACACTATTTTCCTTCTAAAGTATCTACCGCCTGGCTGCTTAAATTTAATGGTACATAACTACCACCTTCCATGAATGCCAGATTTGTCTTTATCAGTCCTCTTAACTGATAGAAAATCTGCTGATTAACTTTGAATTGCCCTTCAACCTTCAAAATAATTCTAGCTTAACCATCCAATCTTGCTGTTTCACCCTAATTGGGTTTTGACTATGTGAAATTAGAATGAACAGATGATGAAATTGGAGTGTTTGATGATCTGAAGAAAAAGAAAATTAGAAGAGAAATACCAATTATTGGAAGAGAGATTTTTATATTTGAAAAGGTTGGATGAGAAAGAAGCTGGATGAGGTTGATGATCGGAAGAGAAACTCAATGATAGAGAACCGATGATCAGAGACCGAGACAGGAAAACAAAAAATCGTTAAACTTGGTTTTCTGTTGCAGAGGATTACGTGAATAAGAGGGATACTTTGAAGTTAACCAGAGTTATGTTAATAGAGTTAATTTAAGCAAACGTTAAACCTTTTTAAAGCTCATTAGGATTTAACTTGACACATGTCAAAGAATAAATGGAGTACAGAGAAGGGGACAGATAATAAGGGACAGCAGATTTTTTTCCCAAATCATAGTACCGTTAACTTTCATATATACATATATAAGTACATAGGAATCAATAAAAAAATTTAAATCAAATCAAAGGGAGGGTTGATATGGGTACATGGTGTATTCCATCTCTTGCACACTGGATCTGAATTAGGCCATGATCTGGTTTTGGAGTGCATTGGGATAGAATATATCATTCATCCTATAGAGGAATGAACATTTTCTAATTTCTTCCACTTTCTTCTCAATACCCCTTTGAAAGAGGTAAGTATTTCAATTCCACAACTCACTCAATTTTTAAAACTTAACTTGCTAGTAAACTATACTGCTTCTATTCCTACTTATTGGGGTAAAATAGACAAACATTGAGCATATCTTTATTTGGTGAATTTGCAAAGTTTTCTGCGGTTTTAACAGTCAAGTGATGAAGATGAAGAACCTAATGATCCATTGCAAAATAGAATCATCAATAAGTAATTCATCCAACATGTTAGTATGACACCAAGCTAGCCGTTTCGGATGATCAGATTGGGCAGAATTCCGCAGAGCATAATCTAGGGGAACATCTGAACAGGGTATATCACATAATAGTAGTTATTTGTTGCCATGAAAATTACATTTGGCCGTTTTATAGCAAGAGATTTAGGAACAAATGTGACAACAGGTGGAGGAAATGATTGAGAGTGAAGCACTCAATTGAAATATTGGAGAGTCTACATGAATATTTCCAAGCCCAGCATTCATTAATGCTCTTCCTCATAGGGCTTTCATTACAGAAAGCAGATAAATTGAAGCCTGATATGTGTAATTCTGGGGAACTAATTACTAGCTATCCGACAGCAGTGAGGATATGAGAAAGAGGGAGAATGTGCGGAATCGGATATTTCTGTATTTGATGGGAATTAGGTACCGCAGGCTATTCCCACATTTGAGAAAATCACTTTACATTAGCACCTTGGCTGGGTGGATCCCGACTCACCTCTGTGTTTTTGGAGTACAGGATGATTGGGAGCTTGAAATGAAAACAGATCAGATTGATACTATCTGGAAAACAAAGTTACTAACTTCTTGGCAAAGAAGGATCTTTCTTGGTGAATATGAAATAGAAAGCCGCACAAAAGCAACCGGAACTGACCTTTCGATCGAAGGCTACCCCACCTTTCCCTCTGAGGGATTATAGGGCTGAAAGATTGCGAAATGCCTCATTTACACTTAAGTAAACTGGCCTTTGACACAGGTGTGAATCCGATAGTAAAAAGCTCTATACAACAGGCGGTGGAATAGGAGTCAAGAATTCAGCTATTATAAAAAAAGAAATGACCTCATTCCATTTAGGTCACACCAGACCTTGAGTTCAGATGAAGTTAGCTGCTAGGGGTGGCAATGGTATGGGGATCCCCCTTCTCCACAAAAATCCACCCTGATAGCAGCAGGAAATACACATAAATCTCCCCGTGAGAGCGGGAAAGTAAGAGGTTTTCTCTCTATTACATATACCGGGCCAGAGACAGATAGTGGTATCAGTCTGCTCACCCTGCAAGCAACCCCAAAAACTCTAACCTTGTCTCTCTTTTTTTTATTTGATAAGTTTGGGTTTCTGGAAGGTAGTAGGTATGAAACCCACCTTTCAGGTTTGTAGGTGGTCTAATTTAGAGACCTTAATCAACTAAAAGATAACATGGAAAGCTCCAACCACTGTAATATTGATTAGGTGGCATATGCAAATTTGACTGTTTAAGACTCTGATTTCACATTCTTCCACAATCCACTGTTTCATCACACAAAATGGCAGCATTTACATTTTCCATGGAATCATTTGCACTAAATTGGACAATGATCTCATGAAATGAAATTGACGGATAAAACTTAAACTATGTAAAGTCGGAATGAAGAGAAATTACATGATTAAACTTCAGGATTCGGTGGAGGAGAGGATGTAATTTCTCTTTGCACTTCTTTCACAACAGCCGCTAATGCCTCTGGGTTTAGACCCATGTCACATAGCGCAATAAGCACAGAGAGTGTGTGTCGATCAAGCCCTGTTTCAAGAATATTCGACATGTGAAAAGCCAAATCCAGAGATTCTCGAGCAGTCCTTGCAGCTTCGTTATCCATGTCAAGCTACACAAATCATGAAAAGGAAAACAGTGTACTTATCAGACTTTGAACGAACGTGAGGAAACATTTTCTGCGGAGGAATCTAAAACTCGCCTCACCATCTGATGGCCCAATTCAATTTTCTTAAGAAAGTGAAAAACATGTATATGTAGAATTGATGTTTATAAAACAAAAACGTATATTTCAGTTCAAGGATTTCACAATTCAAGATACCGAAACGAGCTAACAGATGAAATTTTAAATTAGGGATACGTTAATTTTTGTTTCAGCTATGGCAATATATTCACAAAAAATCAATTTCAAAAGAGAAATGTAACGATTAAAAGAAAAGGACTCACTCGTATTTGATGAATCTACTAAACGAATAGGTTCATCAAAACACACGGAGATTCAATTTTGTTCCGTATTTTCTCACAAGTCAAACAGTCACGGAATCATAATGTGAATTCATAAGAAATCAATGAGCAGGTAGTGGCACTTACTGCAACAATTATCGAAAAGTCGTGGAAAGTATGTCACTGCTGGGGAAGATGCACGATGAGACCAGTCCGGCGTCGATGAATGGGAAGGGAAAGCGAATAGTGAGGATAGAGAAAAGAACATGGAGAGACGACCTCTTTATCGGGTTCCTGTAAAACTAAGCCGTTTCGAGAAAGTAAAGAAACTTTTTTTTAAGGGTTAAGGTGCAAAAATACCCCTAACATTTTGGGTCAGGAGCAATTTTACCCCTAACATCTAAAATGGTGCAATTTTATCCCTAATGTTGGAAGCCAAGAGCAATTTTACCCCTAACGTTAATAAATTGGGTCAATTTGAGAAATAATTCATCAAACTGTCTTCTCGGTCATGAATCTTGTTATCTACACTTCATATGTGTGTCATTTTATCAGTAACAAATCACAAACATTCATTGGGATGTGGAAAAAAATATACTGACTTTTTGTACGGATTAGACAAAAAAAATTAAAAAATCCACCGAATTTATAAATATTAATCTCAAATTCTATTATTAAATTATAAAAAACATGAAATCCTTTTTTTAGAACGAATTATTATGCAATTAGTGCAGAATAATGAATAAAAATATCTGTGTTTTGTAATAGTGTCTGAAATTGATCCAATTTATCAACGTTAAGGGTAAAATTGCTATTGGCTTCCAACGTTAGGGGTAAAATTGCACAATTTTAGACGTTAAGGGTAAAATTGCTCCTAATCCAAACGTTAGGGGTATTTTTGCACCTTAACCCTTTTTTTTATTGTGGGGGATAAGGTACAAATTTGCAAGTAAACATACAGGGTTAAGATGCAAAAATACCCCTAACGTTTTGGGCCAGGAGCAATTTTACCCCTAACGTCTAAAATGGTGCAATTTTACCGCTAACGTTGGAAGCCATGAGCAATTTTACCCCTAACGTTGATAAATTGGGTCAATTTCAGACACTATTATAAAACACAGATATTTTTTGTTTCTTATTCTGCACCAATTGTATAACAATTCGTTTAAAAAAAAGATTTCATATTTTTTTATAATTTAATAATAGAATTGGAGATTAATATTTATAAATTCGGTGAATTATTTGAATTTTTTTTGTCCAATTTATATAAAAAGACAGTATATTTTTTTATTTTTTTTCACATCCCAACATATGCTTGCGATTTGTTACTGATAAAATAACGCACATGTGAAGTGTAAATGATAAAATTCATGACCGAGAAGACAGTTTGATGAAATATTTCTGAAATTGAACCAAATTATCAACGTTGGGGTAAAATTGCACATGGCTTCCAACGATAGGGGTAAAATTGCACCATTTTAAACGTTAGGGGTAAAATTGCTCCTGGCTCAAAACGTTGGGGATATTTTTGCACCTTAACCCTAAACATATATAATATTGTGTAAATTCAAAATCATTTTTACCCATATCTTACTAAAGATTTGAACATACTATTAGTTGAGAGTTATCTAATTATCGTATCGTATATTTCAAATAAATTTATCGATAAATAGATACAATTTCATACATTTTAACTGATTGTTTGTAATCATATTAATAACACAATAAATATTTTAATCATTTTTTTGTGACAGACTTAGTTATTGATATTCTGATAGTTTTGTTTAGAATTATGTTAACAATATTGTAAATATTTTAGGCATAATTTATATTTAAAGGTCAGAGACGGATCCGGGATTTGTAGATAGTGGGAACAAATTATATATGCGGTGTAAAAAAAATTAAGAACAATATAAATAAATAATTTCAATTACAATATTTCAAAATCAATTACATAAAATAATATCTTTCATAATTGCTATCTACGCTTTTTCAAATCTTCATATGTTGACAATTTTTTCATTATCGATGTTTTCAAATACTTCTCAATCAATATATGTAACTAAACAATCATTTACAAATTCATCTCCTAAACGATTCGTAGTGAAGTTTTCACCAAATTCATAGCCAAAAATACTCTTTCCACTGAAGCAGTCGCAGACGAAAAAATTAAAGCTAACTTCACAAGCAAATAAACAAGAGGATACAAAACACTGTTCCTTGTCTCAACTAAGCTCTTAGCGAGATCCGCGATTTAAGCTCAGAAAACCATCTGTCAGATCTCATATAAAAAAATATAAATGTCTAATTGATCTTCAAGTATAGCAATCTGCACTATAGAAAAATCAAATAGGATTTAAGCACGCGACATATAAAAGTAATTCTGAGTTTTTCACCGTGAAGCGCTCATTGAGCTCTAAAAGTTGCATATTAATAACATTATAAAACATAGCCATGTTCAGTTTGATAATAATGCAAGTTTGTAATTTTATGAGTATTTATTCGTGACGTTCCTTGATCCACAAACATATCATCCATATTTGAAACATTGATGTTATTCTTTTCACAAAAAGAAGCCACTTGAATCGGTAAAGAAGTTCATCCATCATCTCTTATTTGTTGGAGCAGTTGTTTGGAAATGTTAACCAAACTTATTGCATTGATGATATCTTAATCTTTTCTTTGTAATGATTGGGAAAAATCATATGTAAATCCCAATATCTTTTTCATCAAATGCAAGTTGAAAAAAAAAAACTCAAATGTTTGTGTCAAAGCAAGTAATGCACAAGCTTGACCATTTTGCTCTAAATTTTTTCCATCTTCATGAATCACATCAAACACATCAATCACAGAGGGAAACATGGTGATTAGGCTTACCAATGAAACATAATTTGAAGTCCATCGTGTATCACTAGCTCGTTGAAGAGAAGTTCCTTGATGTAATCTTGTACCACTTTATATCTCTCCATTTTGTAGATCTTCAATATATAACTTTACTATATTGCTTCTCATGAAGAAGATATCTTCTCTTGCATGAAGCTGTGGAAACACAATTTTTGTTAAGTTTTTTACTATGACAAAAATCACAATTAAGGAATAAGATCCCCAAGGTATTAAAAATTTAGTGTTAAATTAATTATGTTTTATGGCTAATATGTTTGTTAAGTGTCAAAAAATATTAGAAGCATAAATACATACACAATCAAAAGGCCTTAATGCAATTAAAGACCCAAGCCGAAATTGACCCAAGACCTAGAAGCCCATGACAAAAGTCAAATCAGGCGTGTCAAAAATAATAGTAAAAACTCAAAAGATATAAGGCCCTGCTAGTTACATTCTCTCTCCATCACCCAAATAAGGAAAGACACAGACTGAAAGATTACGAAGCCAGAAGTCAGAAGATGGTCATTGGATGCGCGTCTCAATGATCGACATAGTCTGAATTTGGAAACAACAACTTTCCTCTAATGACAAAATTGGCACAAAAGCCAGAAGCAAGACAGAAGATAGAAGTCATTGTTGGTCCCTTATAACGTGACAAGTTTAGTTCCAAGGGGGAGGATAGGAACTATTTAAAATTTTGTCCGTTTAGGCTGACTTCTTTTCTTAAGAAAAGGTTTACACAGCGGCGCTAAGTAATTCTAAGACACAAGCTTAGTCAACTTGTGACTAAGTTTGTTTCTTTCCTTGAGTCAGGAGATAACACTTAGAGTTTATTCCTAAACTCAGCTTCTTAGTGCACTCAACTCAGTGTGAGTTCGTTACTTAGTCAGTTTTATAGCAAGCAAAATATAAAGGAGTTTAAGGGTTAGAAATATGTTACTCAGCAAACATATCCTGGTTCGGCCTCTCCGCCTACGTCCATTCCCCGGAACTCGTCCGAGCTTTTTGAATCCTTTACTGAGCTCTTTAAAGGTAGAGCACGAAACCTTTTACAATAGAAGCTGAGTATACAAGAGTACATTCCTCTATACCTCTACTCACTCCTATATCTACCGCTGAGTACTATAACCGAGTACTTAGCCTCTCCTTTCTATTCTTCTAGAAATGATAAAGTGTTTGTCCTAAACAACAATTGCTAAGACACTTTAGATGATTGAAAATCACTCTAGACTTTTACACAATAATTGGAAATTGGTGTAAGGTTTTTGCTTTGCTTTTCTCACAGAACTTCAAGTATGAATTTGGACAGCGTTTCGGCTAATTGAAGATCTGCATCGATTGAAGCAAATAAGAGGCCTTTATATAGTGACACTTGAGGCACCGGTAATTTCGAATTTCGAAATAACCGTTGGAGGGAAATGGCTTCCTGTCGTTGTCACTCAGGACGTGCACAGTGTCGTTGGCCAATGAGATTCTTGCATCTTCTGTCCACGGCAGTGCTCGTCAGCTTTTCGTTCGGTAAACAGAATGTTTCGACATTTTTGGCAAAGTCTTCCAGACAGCTTCCTGCGCCTTCTGAACTTTACCCAAAGTAGAAATACTTTGTCTAGAAGTTGGTTCTTGTCTGCCGCTGTCTTGTACTTCTTGTCGACACACTCAGCAGCTTCATCTTGAAGCAATTAAGAGAATGCTTCTCGATCCTTCTTCATACTGAGCTTGTGCTTTGTACAAAACGACCGCGTTTTGTATCTTGGGCCGTGATGTCTTGATGTGTTGACTTGGGCTTGACTTCCACTTATGGGCTTTATATCTTAATGTCTTATATACCAATAAACTCACAATTGAACAAACACATTAGTGTAAATAAATTAAAGCATTTAAATTTAATGTGTTAGAATATTTTTTATCAATTACATAAATAATTTTGTCAAATCAAAATCATGTGGAAAGGTGTTTCAACAGTCATTTCCCTCCGACGGCTCTTTTGAATTCAAACAGATATCTTCAAATGCTTCACCTATAAAAGCCAACTTCAAGCCACATTTTTCATACTTGATCTTCACCTGAAAAAGAGATAAAAAGCATTCAAGTGAAAAACAGGAGAAAATAGCTATACACATCAATTCTATATTTGTGTAATCAAAACAGAGAGAGATTAGTTCATTTGATTTTATATCAGAATCTTTTCTATTATAAATCAGAAGCTCCGTTATTGCTTCGGTTATAGGCAAGTAACTAGAGAGAGATAGTTGAGTCATTGTAAGCAAAGGACGGTACTTTACTGAGACTTTGACTATTGTGAAAGGTTTGTGCTCTACTTGTTAAAGAGTTATTTAGTGGATTAAATCTCAGAAGATGAAATTCCGAGGACTCGACGTAGGCAGAAGGCCGAACCCTATAAATCTGTTGACTAACTTCTTTCCCTTACTTTGCCTTTATTACTTCTGAATATTGCATGCTCTAAATATACATCTCACTTAGATCATTATGAATATTCTGTGTATAACGTATAACATCAATCTTAAGGATATTCAGAAGCTCTGTTAAACGAGCAGTCCTCTAAACGCAAATATAAGAAGCAGAACCAAGCTCAGCAGACCGATCTTGCCTCTAATTCTGAGAGTTGCCTCTATGTTGCTATTGAACTAAAAGAGAAAAAATTATTAAAGGTTTAAATTGACTAATAATTTCATTCACCTCCCTCCCTTTAGAACTAATATAACCTTATTAGGGACCAACAAGTGGCATCAGAGCCTAAGTTTTATCTTTAAGATAAAACTATCTTGAGCTAAGGATCCCTAAAATGATAGTCAATAACACACACAACTTGCTTGGTAATACGACTACACAAATCCTTCAAGAAGACTCTAAAAACCACATAAACCAATAGGTATTTATCATCTATACTGGAGATAAGACCCATCACAGACAACTATGTTAGATACGCCCACCAAAAAGTAAGGTTCCTTCCTGAAGTGTATTCTTGTTGAAGTTTATACCGGCAAATATAGGCAAATAAATGAGGATTATCGAGTTGCCGATGTTAACCAGAATTCTGTGATCGTGGAAGTTATTAATCGGGAGGGAGACCACCACAGCTTCAATATGGGCTATTCGTAGGGATGAGTTTACTAGAAGAGATTTTTCGGTTGGTTCCTTCAACTTTTTCTAGAGTGCATATGTGGGTGCACCCTCTCGGATGACCTGAATTTCTCATTGTCGTCGGGGCCATTTTGGTTCGTCTTACAGATAGGTCTGCTTGTACTGATGCTGGATTTTTTCGTGGCCCTATTATTCCCCCTACATAATGCTGAGTAGCCTGTTAAGTTTTCCGGGATAAGTGTTTGCATTTGTTTGTGTTTTTCCCTATCCTTTTATGAAACTTATAGTATTTGTATTTTTTGAGTGTGGATTTTTCGGGTTGTTCAACTTTTGGTGGTCGGTAAGACCTAGAGACTCGGTTTGGGGGGGGGGAGTCCTGGTTCTATGATGGGTGGGAGTCTTTAGAGTAATGGACTTCTTTTCTAAAGGTGCAACTCAAATGACTAACCTCTTGAGCGTCCTTTTTTTACTCGTCTCACCTCCATGGTAAGGGAGGGATGCATCATCCCATCTAGAGAGGGAACCCTTACATCAACCAAACTCTTGCCTTTGTCTTCCTTGCTCTGTTCGTTTCTTTCTCCACATTCACATAGTCTGCCAAACTTAGGCTATCATCACATTTGACGAAGTTATGGCCTACAACCATCAATTCCTCGAATGAACAAAGGGAGGGGGGCAATGTAACACTTTTTTAGCTGGATTCATAGTTGGTTCCTTTTTATAGAGCATTGATGGCTACCTCGAAAGGTAAATTACATAGATGGTGTACAACATTTATCCTATTTCACACTTTGGTGTACAACCTTCAATTTTGCACACAAAAGTGTAGAACCTTTTGGTGACCTCCTACTAAAGTGTATAACTGGTAATTATGATGGTCAACACGAAGTCAACGCGCCACATCAATAATTTGACCTCCATAAAAGTCAGAATTACTGACATGACACGTTGACTTTGCATTGACCGGCTAATATTTGACTTTTATGGAGGTCAAATTGCTGACATTGTGCATTGACTTCATGTTGACCGGCAACAATTACCGGTTTTATACTTTAATGGGAGGTCACCAAAAGGTTGTACACTTTTGTGTGCGAAATCGAAGGTTGTACAACAAAGTGTGAAATAGGACAAATGTTGTATACCACGTATGTAATTTACCCCTACCTCCAGATTCATAGACTTTACCTGCAAGGACATTTGGTGGAATTGGGCTAAGTAACCTTGTAGTGGTTCGATCTAGCACTGGTGAATATCATTCAGATCTCAACTTATCATCCTCTCTTTGACACCCCAACAAATCTTGTGAAAAATATGTGTTTGAGGAGGTTGAAGGGGTCAATTGATTTTGATTTCACTCTCTTATACTATTCTTGCACCACCCCAAACAATGTTGTTTGAAAGACCTTGAACATGACATAGTCTTCCTTGGACTATACATTGACATTGCTCATAAATATGACGCAGTGCTTATTGAGTCTTCATTGCCTGTATATAAGGGCAACCTAAAGGTCCTCCAGTTTTACGAGAAATGAGAATCGATGATCCAATGGACCAATGGTTTTTTGCTTAAGGTGACTTGGCCTCCGGTGACCCCATCCAAAGCTTTATTGTCTAGGAACCTTTGGAAATTTATTTCCCATGTGTTATTATAGTGAACCAACGTATTCTCTGGAATTTCAGGTGCTCAATGAGCGCTTGCGATGGCGTGTCCATCTAAGGGTTGGGCTCCCGTGGGGAGTGCATCTCTTCATAGGATCGCTTCAAAAGGCTCATAGTGCTTAGTCCCTAGTTGGGATGCCGCTTGAACTAAACTAAAGAAAAGACCAATCAGACTTCAAAGGCTAGAAGGGCTAGAGCTTCAAGCACGTGGAAAAGGGGATCCATTTTATAGGAAGGATAAAGTTGGATGAAGTAGGGAGGTAAAGTCCCTAGGGCAGGAAAGGTCGGTGTCGATGTCCCGTTTTAACAAGTGAGCATATAATCCTTATCACGCCACAACACAATATCCCCACAAAACGATGAGGATAAATGCGTACTTAACTCCCGACTAATATAATCTATACGAAAGAGATGAACGAAAAGTCCATAAGTTGCTGCGCTAGCCCGCCCTATTTTGGTTGTTCGAAGCAAGGGTAGCCGCTAGCCAGCTACTAGATACACACGCACTAAAAAATATATGGGGAAAGCCTCTTATCTAGGAGAAAGAAGGACATCCTTGGCTTACATGGCTTCCTTTTTTACTTATTCACCGACATAATGTTTCGGGCAGTTAAGATCTTTTAGTTTTAGATAGAGTTAGATAGATAGATTCTATAATAGCTATAGATCTAAGAGATAGTTTTTTTCTCTTTTCTCCCTTATATAATAATAAGACAAGACTTTTTTTCGATCGGGGAATAGTCGGATAATAGGGTGTTCCAAAAAGTGTTAAGAGTGAGTTTCTAGGTCGCTTGGGTTCAATCGATTGTCCTTTATATTCGATCGGGTTCTTGGAAGAGGAATTCTTATTATTTTTTATTTTATTCATCCTCTTAGATAACCTTTTGAGCCTCAAACATCTGCCTCTAGGTCTTAACGTACTAAGCTTGTATGTCTTAGAAACTCCATATACTCTCTATTAGCTTCGCGACATGGTTTGCAACTTCATCCTTTGAATCTATATAGACGTAAATGTTGAAACACCTTTCCACATGATTTTGATTTGACAAAATTATTTAAGTAATGATAAAAATATTCTAACACATTAAATTTAAATGCTTTGATTTATTACACTAATGTGTTTGTTCAATGTTGAGTTTAATTGTTTACAAGACATTAATATTAAAAAGCCCAAAGGCCCTTAAAGCGAAAGTAAAGCCCAAGTCAACACATCAAGATCATTCGGCCCAAGAGTTCAAAACGAAGCCGTATCAAGTAAAACGATGACTCAGCAAAAGAAGGACCGAGAAGCCTTCAAAGCAAAAGCTTTAAGTGGAAGCTGCTGAGTTGGACGACAATGCAGTCTGGACAGCGGCAGACAACGATCAACTTCCAGACAAAGTAATTCTACTTTGGGTAAAGTTCATAAGGCGCATGAAGCTGTCTCGTGGACTTTGCCTTAAATGTCGAAACATTCTGTTTTAAGGACGAAAAGCTGCCGTGGACAAAAGATGCGTGAATCCTATTGGCCAACGACGATGAGCACGCCCAGAGTGACAATGACAGGAAGCCGTTTCCCTCCAATGGTTATTTCGAAATTCGAAATGATCAGGTGCCTCAAGTGTCACTATATAAAGGCCATCCATTTGCTTCAATCGATGCAGATCTTCAATTAGTCGAAACGCTGACCAAATTCATACTTGAAGTTTCTGTGAGAAAAGCAAAGCAAATACCTTACACCAATTTCCATATTATTATGTAAAAGTCTAGAGTGATTTTCAATCATCTAAAGTGTCTTAGCAATTGTTGTTTAGGACAAACACTTTATCATTTCTAGAAGAATAGAAAGGAGAGGCTGAGTACTCGGTTATAGTACTCAGCGTAGATATAGGAGTGAGTAGAGGTATAGAGGAAGGTACTCTTGTTATACTCAGCTTCTATCTGTAAAAGGTTTGTGCTCTACCTTTAAAGAGCTCAGTAGAGAATTCAAAAAGCTCGGAACGAGTTCCGGGGACTGGACGTAGGCGGAGAGGCCGAACCAGGATAAGTTTGCTGAGTAATATCTTTCTAACCCTTAAACTCCTTTAATATATATTGCTTGCTATAAAACTGACTAAGTAAATAACTCGCAATGAGTCAAGTCTACTAAGAAGCTGAGTTCAGGAATAGACTCTAAGTGCTATTTCCTGACTCAAGTAAAGAAGCAGACTTAGTCACAAGTTGACTAAGCTTGTGTCTTGAATCTACTTAGTGACGCTGTGTAAACTTTTTCATAAGAAAAGAAGTCAGCCTTAACGGATAAAATTTTAAAATAGTTCCTATCCCCCCCTTGGAACTAACTTGTCACGTTATAAGGGACCAACAGTAAATGTTACCTTCCAGGGTCATGTGGAGAGAAGTTCCCACCATGTTTGCTTTCTTAATCATGGAGAAGGACATGTAGTGTTCTAGTCTATGCTTACCGCACCAAATCATGAGTTATGAGGATTATGACTGTAGCTCCTTCCGGATGGTCTGACTTGCTTCGGGAACAGTCCCTTGAATACACTACAACGATCAAGTTAGCGAGGGATGAGAGAGAGATAGATAGAGAGAGAGAGAGAGAGAGAGAGAGAGAAAGAGTCTGAACCCATACTTGGAGTTTTAGAGGTGATGCTTATAGATTTTGGATAGAGATGAAGTGACTTTAGTGCCCTTGTGATCCGATCCGTTTGATTATGGATGGGTCTAGATCGTCTTGATGACTCACTATTTTTGACTATTGGTTGTCTAGGAGTGTAGAAGATTGGGCTTTTTATGGGTATGGATTTGCTTTTCTACTAGGCCTGATAGGTTTTAACTCATTTCACGCACCATAATATATGAGGCAAATAATTATAAGGTCCTCGTAGTTTTACCTAATACATTACTTAGTCCCTGTGTTTTTAGAAATAATTATATAGTCCTTCAGTTTTTGTTTTTATTAACTCCTTAGTCCTAATACTTGGGTCAATGGTCAAACTATACTAAAAAAATTTTAAAATACCAAAATTACCCTTTACTTTATGTTTTAATAATAAAACATCTATTTTTTTATTTTATATTTTTTTCTCTTTTTTCTTATATAATCACAATCTCTCCAATATAAAGTAATTGATTTATTAATTTTTATATAATTATAGAACTTCAATTTAATAATGTAAAATTTATTGACTAAAAAAAGAATGAAAAATATTTCAAAAATTATTAAAATAGGAATAAGACTATCATTGTAAAAAGTTTTTACAATTCTAATAAATTTACGAATGAAGAAAAAAAAAGATTTTTAAAAAATTATTAAAAAATTATAATAATATATAATGTTAGTTTAAAGATATTATATTAGAAATAAAGAAAAAAATAATTACAATTTAAGAAAATTAATTTTATATTTTTTCAAGTATATTAACTTTGGTGCATATATAGTTCAAAAACACCATTAAGGAGGTGTTTGGTAGCTGCTTTTCGACCTCCTGTTTGCCTTTTCACTTTGAAAAGGAGAGTTTAAGGTGTTTGGTTAGACACCTCCTGTTTGCCTTTTGTAGCCGAAAAGTAGCTTTTTATAAAAGCAGGGACTCCCTGCTTTTTGGAACAACAACCTTTTCAAACAGGAAACAGCAAACTGTAACAGGAAACAGCAAACAGCAAACAGCAGATAAAACAAACGGACCCTAAAATTAATTAGATTAAATTTGAAACTAAAAGATAATTTTTTATATATATATAACTAGGGGCAATTTTGAACTTTCATTTATAAAAACAAATAGAATGACTAAAGAATTGATTAAGATAAAACTTAAGGACCTTATAATAATATGATGGACCTACTAGCGTGTTAAGTAAAAAGGTAAGAACCTTATAATTATTTACCCTAATATATATTACAAATTTGGCCAAATGCTCCTTCAGCCCTTTAACTTGTCCAAATTGGTTATTTTATCCCTTCAACTCATCGAATTCCTGTTTACCCCTTAACTCCATAAAAATAGTATTTTTCACTCCCTTAACTTGTCCAAATTGGTCATTTTACCCTTCCCTAACTCATCAAATGTCATATTTACCCCACTAACTCCTTAAAAGTGGTATTTCTCACCTTTTATGATCCTATTTACCCCATTAACTCCATAAAAGTAGTATTTCTTACCCCTTTATAGTACAAAATTAATAGGACTTATTCAAATGAGTTTGAAAATATATTTTTTTCATATCAACTTTTTAGTTTGTTTTAATTTGATAATTATATTGATCCTTCATGTGTTTATTACAATAATATTGTATTACAATAATTAGATAATCAATAACCAGCCAAAAAAATTGAAAAGTGAAAGAATGAATAAAAAATACAAATAACAAGAACATTAATACAAACAAGTTAAGGACATTATAGGTAGGGATAAGGTACCAAAATATGTCTATGGTTTTTGGAGAAGTATCAATTTAGATTCCACGTACAAAATAACACCAATATAGGTTTAACGTTTAAAAAAGGTGTCAATTTAGCCTCAATAACGGATTGTAAGATGTGAAAAATACCACTTTTATAGAGTTAAGAGGGTAAATAGGACATTCTATAAATTGGAGGGTAAATAGACAAGTTGAGGGGGTGAGAAATACCACTTTTATGGAGTTAAGAGGGTAAATAGAACATTCGATGAGTTAGAAAAATAAAATGATCAATTTGAACAAGTCAGGGGTGCTGGTAGCATTAGGCCTACAAATTTCAATTGAAAATGATCCGTCTAAAACGTATTGGATGAGACTCAAAATGATTCATAATAAAAAAATAAATAAATTAGGGTGTTGTTATACCTAGCCTCAAATTCCCACCTCTAGCCCCGTGAAATGATGAAATGCCCTTTCATGGGTTAAGGGTGGGAAAAGGCTATTTTTTTGCCCTCCCGACACGCGGACGTGTGGCTATCACGCCTCACCGTGTGGTCGGGCGTGTCACGCCCGACCACACGGTGAGGCGTGTAGCTATTACGCCCGACCACATGGTGAGACGTGATAGCCACACGCCCGATCTCACGGTGGGGCATGATAGCCACACGCCCGCGTGTCGGGAGGATAAAAAAATTAGTCCGCTATTGAATTAAACCCGTAAAAAAATTAGTCCGCTATTGAATTAAACTCGTAAATACCTGAATTAACAAAATAAAAATTTAACTAAAATTAACAAAATAAAGATTTAGTTAAACTAAATTAAACAAAATAAAATTTACAACAACTAAACTTAACTAAAATTTACAACATAAAAATTTAGTTAAATTAAACAAACTAAAATTTACAAAAATTTAATTAAATTGAACTAAATTAAAAAAACTAAAATAAATAATTGCCCATACGCCACATGGGCCTATGAGCATCACACCATCACCATTGTGGGGGCGCATGAACATCACGCTGCACCACGGGTGACGGTGTATGAATATCACGCCGTCGCCTATGGTGAGGCGTGAGGCTATCACGTCGTCACCTGTGGTGCGGCGTGATGTTCATACGCCGCACCAGAGGTGACAGCGTGATCTCCACACGCCCCCATGTCCCGATTCTGATTTCGAATCACAGAAAAATCCGATGCAAAAATGTCCAAAAAGCATCAAAATCAAACGGGAATACGTATCATAGGTCCCTTTCGTTGATAAATTAGTCCGGATTAGATTAAAGAGAGTTTAGATTGTTTGAGAGGATTTGAAAATTCTAAAAATTTTCTAAAGGGTATTTCGGTCTTTTTACGGGACTAGGGATGGAAATTCAAAGCTGGGTATAGTAATTCACGTTTAAAAATCTTTTTTCAGTAGTGAAATATGAAAAATGTTTTTTTCAGTATATTTCCTAAGCCCAAGGCCCTGAGCTGCAAACATTTTATATGAAGTAGCTAGATGGCCCCCTTCTGAGAACTTTCCCCAAAACGGAAGCACAAAGGCGGGTCTTTTTTCCCCCAAAATTTTATGTTTTCTCTTTAGGGTTTTTGAATTTCTAAACCCTCCAAATCCATCGGAAAAACCCTCAAATGCACAATTCAAATCTACGACTGACACTTTGAACCAGAATCGCAAATGTCGTTTTCTCCATTCTCAACTCCGCAACAGCAACAACTCTCACTGTTTCAGACCCAGCCACAGCAATTTCAGCAAAGCAATTCCCTTTTTCCTCAGCAACAGCAACAGCAACCGCAGCAGCAGCAATTCCTGCAGCAGTTTCAGCAGCAGCAGCAACAACTTCAACAACAACAACAATCGCAACAGCAGCATCAATTGTATCTTTTCACCAATGACAAAGCACCTGCGAGTTTCAGTACTAAGTGGGCAGATCTCCACCCTGATTCTCAGAAAGTTCTACTCCAGATCGAGTAGGTTTCAATTGGATTACTTTTTTTTTTCTTACTGCGTTTCTTTATTGTGAGTTGACTGTTGTTTTGGTGCCGAGAAAATATGGGACTTTATTGTTTTCTTTTGTGGAGAACTTGGAAAGAAGTAGCAAAACAAGTGAAAATTTGCTTTGTTAGGCTGCCTAGAGCCAGGATTTATTGATTTAATTTATTTGATGAATAGAATTGATCAAGATTCTAGGCATTAGTTAATTTTCTTACATAAATAAGTAGGCTTGGACGCATTTTTCACATCATTAAAGGTCATATACATTTGAGTCTTCAACAAGTTGTACTTTACATAGTCTGATTTTGAAGGACCTTGTATGGATGTTAAGTCAGTTGGTTTAGGTTAATGTGCTTTAAGGTTGCTTCCTTTAAACCACTAAAACGTGGTCCATTTCGTTTTTTGTGAGGTAGATTTCAGATATAACTATGTTGTTTTTTGAGATGCTTTTATGGTTTTGGTGTCCAGGGAACGGATATTGGAGTATAGGGATGAGAGCCAGAGGCTAGATCAGTGTAGTCGTCTTTATGATTCCTCAATTTCCAATGAAGGGTTTGAGCTTGATGAAGGTCATATTGTTCAGGTGTTGATGCTGTTTTCTCTTGCCACTCATTATTTCTCTTGCAAAAGAACAACTTAATTTAGAGCCAGGCAGCTAGTTTTACATAAAAAAAAAAAAAATCAGTTGGACTTCTTTTTAGAAACATAACCTTATGAGTTCTAAATTAAGGGCAAGGTCGAGCCTGTTCAATCATGGATATGTTTTTCATTTGTATTTTCCTTTGTTGATGTCATATCGCTTGTATTTTGTTTTCTAGTTTTCTACCAGGTCATGTAGATAGAAGTCTGGCTTCTACCAATTTATGTTAACTGAATGTTGTAATTCAAACTGCACTGAAATAGGGTTCATACAATTTACGTTGGAAGGAGGAAACAAGTAATTTTTACATGTGACATTAGACTCTATACTTTTCTGTTTTTATGGAACCCTGTGAAATGCTTATTCTTTCTCAGAAAATTAAGTTAAAATTGAAAGAATTGGTGCATTAAGGAACATCATCAATTTAAGAGTGAAAGATCTATATTGGATTGTCCATATCAACAAACAAACAACAACAACAGAGCCTTAGTCCCGAAATGATTCGGGGTCGGCTAACATGAACCATCCTATAAAAACCGTGAAATCAAGTCGTGTCAGCGACACAAATTCGCTCCCTCCACTCCGTCCTATCCACTACCATATTTTCCTCAATTCCCAGTAAACTCATATCACTCTCGATCACCCTCCTCCAAGTTTGCTTAGGTCTTCCCCTACCCCTCACCACTACATCCCTTTGCCACTCTTCGGTTCTCCTAACCGGCGCATCAAGCGCTCTACGTCTCACATGGCCAAACCACCTTAGTCGATTTTCTCTCATTTTATTCTCAATAGATGTGACCCCTACTTTTGTCCTAATTATTTCATTACGCACCCGATCCTTTCTCATATGACCACACATCCATCTCAACATACGCATCTCCGCCACCGACATCTTATGGATGTGGCAGTGTTTCACTGCCCAACACTCCGTACCATATAACAATGCTGGTCTAATTGCCGTCCGGTAGAATTTTCCCTTCAATCTATTAGGCATGTCGAGGTCACAAAGGAAACCCGTAGCACTCTTCCACTTCGACCAATCAGCTTTAATCCTATGAGCAACATCTCCATCTACTTCTCCATCCGTTTGGATAATAGATCCTAAATACCGGAAGCAATCCGAGGCCTGAACAACTCTCCCATCTAGGGTGATTGTCCCTGCCTCCCTACTCCTATGGCCGCCAAACTTACACTCCAAATATTCTGTCTTACTTCGGCTCAACTTAAAGCCTCTAGATTCTAGAGTTTGTCTCCATAGTTCCAACTTCCTCTCCACTCCTTTCGTCTCATCGACCAACACAATATCATCTGCAAACAACATGCACCATGGTATACCATCTTGAAGTGAACTTGTTAATTCATCCATAACGATGGCAAAAAGAAACGGGCTTAGTGCGGAACCTTGATGCACTCCAATCGTAATAGGAAACTCTTCAGTCTTCCCAACACTAGTACGTACACTCGTGCATACTCCCTCATACATGTCCTTTATGATGTCAATATATTTCCGCGAAATGCCTTTCTTTGTCAAGGCCCACCAAAGTACTTCCCTTGGTACCTTATCATACGCTTTCTCCAAATCAATGAAAACCATATGCAAGTCTTTCTTCTTATTTCGATAGTGCTCCATTAATTGTCTCATTAGATGGATGACTTCCATAGTTGATCTTCCCGGCATAAAGCCAAACTGGTTTTCCGAGATCTTCACCGTCCTCCTTAGCCTTTGTTCGATCACTCGCTCCCAAAGTTTCATAGTGTGACTCATTAATTTGATTCCCCGGTAGTTGGCACAATCTTGGACATCGCCTTTGTTCTTATACAAAGGGATTAAGATACTTTTCCTCCATTCTGATGGCATCTTATTGTTTCTCCAAATTTTGTTGAAGAACGTCGTCAACCATTCGATTCCTCTTTCTCCCAAACATCTCCAAATCTCAATAGGGATGCCGTCAGGTCCTATTGCTTTCTTCGACTTCATCTTACTTAATGCCATTTTGACTTCACCCTTTTGAATTCTCCGCAGGCATTCATGATTTATCATATCGTGATGGATACTTATATCTCCAACATCTTGTTGGCGATCTCCATTAAATAAGTCATCAAAATAGGACCTCCATCGTTCCTTGATATCCTTATCTCCAACTAGGACTTTCTGGTCCACATCCTTCACACATTTAACTTTTCCGAGATCTCGCGTCTTCCTATCTCTCATCCGAGCAATTCTATATATGTCTCTTTCCCTTCTTTCGTATCCAATCTTGTATACAGAGCCCGATTCACCTTTGCTCTAGCATCTCGTATGACCTTCTTTACTTCCCTTTTAGCCTCTTTGTATTTTTCGTAGTTCTCGTCACTCCTACATTTCCCCAATATTTTATAGGATTCTCTCTTACTCTTTACTGCTTGTCGTACTTCTTCTGTCCACCAAGATGTGTCCTTACCCGGTGGCATGCTACCTTTAGATTCCCCTAGAACTTCCTTCGCTACTTCCCTTATACTATGCTCCATCTTAGTCCATATCGAATCTATATCTAAATCCATATTGCAAGTCCAAATATCTTTTTTAGTCTATTAATTCATAGCATGTGATGAAAAGGTTAAGACTCAATAATGTATTGTTTTCTTCAATGAAGGAAACTGGTTTAGGACGTCTGTATTGTATATCTTATAGATGATTCTAGTGTCTTGGTCATAATTGCATGATGAATATTTTTAAGTCATTATCAAAACAGGAGCTTGGGGGAATTAGTACTGGCATGGAAAGACATAAAGCTGTACTCCAGGTCCTTATGGTCAATGCTAAAGACATGTTACGGAACACTGAGATGGCTGTTCGTTCCTTCATGATGCTACGGCCTAGGTTCTCTCATCCGAGTGCAGGAGGTGCTCCAAATACCGGCGCACCATCAGCGGTGGCGCCAGTTTCTTCTGGTCAACAAATATCTGCATCCAATTTTGATTTCTACAGTGGACTCCCTAAGAAGCCATCACCATATTTACAGGAAACAGTTGTCAGATTTGACAAATATTTGGGTGAATGCCGCCAGTGGATCGAAGAATTGGAACAGTTACTTCTTTTAGATTCTGAAAGGAATTCTTCTTACCTCGGATCCTCACTATTGCAGTCTCTTCCAAAAGTTATGTCAAATGTGTACGACTTTTTTGTTCATGTGGCTTCTAAGGTAAAGAAAGAAACATGCCCTTTGAATTCATCTGTAAATAGTATATGTAATTGCAATTTAAAATATCTCATAACCACTTTGCCTGTTTGTTGGATTAGTCAATGCATACTTGATATGTTTTTTTTTTTTTTTTTTTTAAAAATTCTTTTTTCTATGCTTAATCTTTGAGACTATTTTCTCAATTCTGGAAATAAAGTCCCTTCTTACTGCAGCCAGTTGGCACTGACTATATGTGTTTTGATTCCAGTTGAAAGCTTCTCCAAAATGCTGGAATTTCTATGTTTTATTCAGAAAAAATTAAGTTATCACAAGCAAATTTTTTTATTCTGTAAAATAGTTTGGATCGGTTTTATATGATGGTTCATGTTAGCCGACCCCGAATCATTTCGGGACTAAGGCTTTGTTGTTGTTGTTGTTGTTGTAAAATAGTTTGGATACATAATAACCATGGGCATAAAACAAATATTTCGCTTGTTGGAGTTTCATTTTTCTTGGTTGTTCAAATGGATGCTTTTTGATTGAGCTTGTTAGGTAGCATATACTTCACAAACAGAAGAATGGCATATGCTATTTAAGTTCTGATTTCCTAATTAATTCATTACTTTGAATCCCTAGGCTGAGAGCATTCATCAGTACATTGAATCTATGAGAACAGCCTATCTTGCTGATCAGCGACGCCGAGGGGAAGTGAATGATCCGTTTCTTGAGGCTGATCGGCGGGAAACAGCAAAACAAGAGGCTGCTGCTAAGCGAGTACATCCAACTTTGCATTTGCCTGCAAATTCGCAGCCTTCAACACAGGTTGCTGGGTTGTTTGCTAGCTCAGCAACCCCAGGAACATCGGTTACTCCACAGACATCTGCAGCTTCTTCAGGAAGTGGTTTGTCCCTTTTCAGTACACCTTCTACCGCATTATCTCCTTTGTCATCGTCTTCTCTATTTGCAACACCAGCAGCCAATACTCCAGGTTCTTTCTTTGGATCAACTGGTGCTTCCCCACAACCTTCACTTTTTGGTTCATCTTCAGCATCATTATTTGGTCCTGCTTCAACCCCCTCTTTGTTTAGTACTCCTGCTACAGCTTTTGGTCCTACTGGTTCTACTGGAGGTTCCCTATTCTCAACGCCATTTGCATCAGGTACCTACTGATGTAGTTTCAATTTAATTGTAATGATGTGTATGTGTTATCTGAATAAATTTCTCTACTTTCGTAGGTGCTGCAACAGGATCTGGAGCTAGCTTTGGGACAACAGCTGTGAGTAACTTTTCTGCTGCTTCTAACTTATTTTGGACAAATTGAATACCTTTTAACCTACCCTTTTTACTATCCTTAAATTTTACATCTTTACAAGTGCTAGGAAAACTGAATATAAATATGAAACTGAAATTAGTGTTGATTCCAAGTGACAGAGTGATAACACTACTTTTCAAGTTTTTCCAACCGTGTCAATGAGCTAATCTTTCTATTCCATTTTTCATTCTGCGGCTGTACAGAAACCAAGGGCAAAATCTCGAACAGCCCGGCGCTAGTCTGGCATGAGGTTGAAGGCAACCTTCTATCTGCCGAAATGATTGTTACTACTAGGGACCTTTAATTTCATTATTGAGATGGTTTGATTACCCCCCATATATTGTCTTCACTGAGGCTACTCTCGATCTGGGTACTGTTCTGGCCTGTGGGTGTGAAAGAATCAGCATCGTATTCATTGCCTACTGCAACACAGTTCTTGATTCTGCTTCATTATAGCCGGGAAATGCTCCATGAAGATGCTGCAAGATCCATGTTCCTGTAACATTGTATCATAAGTTTTAGGAAAGGATGTTGAGATAGATACAAATAGGCATTTAAAAAGCTAATGTTTGAAGAAATAAAAAATGAATTCTTGTAATTGTTCATTGGTTTTTGTCGCGGACAACCTAATTGTTGTAGTTCAAATGCTAGTAAGCATTTAGCAGTTGCATCTTCCACAGGTTAGTGTTCTGCATTTGCTTATGTTACTTGCATATTTTGCTTCATTTTTTTTGAAGCCAACCATAGTTTATGGATGGTGCAGAGGTAAGAGGATAATGTGATGAAAGATGAATATTAAAATGTAATCTTGATGCAACCACTTTGACAACGGGTTGTTCAAACTTGTTTATGTTTTTCCAACCCCAACAAACAAGAATAACTGGATTCGATTCGTAATTGACTAGTTTAATTTTGTTTAGGCAAACCACATGATTTAAGTTTTTGAACTTTAATAGTTTTAATGATTAAGTCTCTGTTTTATTTATTTTCCCAGATTTAGATTTTGAACTCTCACGGTTTTAAGAATTAAACTTCTAATGTTCAATGGTATAGAGCCATTAGTGTGCGGCTAAATGTGTAAAAGTTAAAATATTAGGGGGTCTTGCTCATTAAAACTGTGTGGGAGTTTAAAGACTTGAAATAAGCACGGCTATTGATCATGAAATAGTTTGGGGGCTAATTAATCTTCCCAATCAAGAATCCTTTACAATATCTAGTCTATCAGATGGACTAAAAGTTCTATATAGAATATATCCTCGCCTCCAGTTCATATTCATCTGTAACTGAATCTGCTCATGTTCCCTTGTAATCTATGCACTTCAACCCGGGCTTCATCAATTACCAGGTTCCAGTGATCATCACAAGAAAATGTGCGAACATCATCATTCATGGCTTCAATCCAGCTTACTCCAGGGTCCTTTGCCAACATAAGTTCTCTTATCTTTCTCCTCGTTTCAGCTACATTATCCCAGCTCCCTGTAGCAGCATAAAGGTTTGAAAGCAAAATGTTTATTGCACCATCTTCTGGGTCCAATCTCAACGCTTGTTCTGCTGCACAAAGTCCTCTTTTCGAATTCCATTTATTGATACACGAACTTAGCAACGTTGTCCATAGTATTAAGTCTTCTTCACTGTAAGTTGATATCAGAATAAGTTCTTCTGCCTCATCGAGTAAACCTGCTCGACTTAACAAACTTACCATGCAGCAATAGTGATGAGGGCTGGGTATGATGCCATTTTGCTTCATACAATCCCACAGGGACTTCCCCTTTTCAACCAAGCCGCGATGATTGCAAGCACAGAGTAGATGTAAAAATGTTGTATGATCTGGAGTCAGACCATGTTCAGGAAGGTCGTCGAAAAGCCTAATTGCTTCCTCTGCCATTCCATGGTTGTTATATCCGTTGATCATTGAATTCCAGCACTTTAAATCAGGTTTTGAAACTTGGGAAAATATCAATTCACCAGCTTGAAGATTACCATTTTTAGCATACATGTCTATGAGACTTCCACAAATTGACATTTCAGCATCCATGCCTGTTTTTATTGTCTGGGCATGAACCATCTGTTTTTATTTTTCTAACATTTATATATCATATATTACCACATAACATAACACGATTTTGACACGAATCCTGAAATTTCCATCCCTATCTCTGATGCTCATAGCTTTACTTGGAAAGCAGAATTTGCAATTATGGTATCTCAAAAACTTCAGAAATACAATATATTCCCTGTCAGCCATAAAGTTCTACATAGAAAGTATCCTCGCCTCCAATTCTTCTGTAACTGATCTGCTCATGTTCCCTTGTAATCTATGAACTTCAATTCGGGCTTCATCAATTACCAGGTTCGAGTGATCGTCAGAAGAAAATATGTGAACATCATCATTCATGGCTTCAATCCAGCTTACTCCAGGGTCCTTTTCCAACATAAGTTCTCTTATCTTTCTTCTCATTTCAGCTACATTATCCCAGCTCCCTGTAGCAGCATAAAGATTTGAGAGCAATATGTTTGTTGCACTATCTTCTGGGTCCAATTTCAACACTTGTTCTGCGGCACGAACTCCTCTTTTGAAGTTCCTTTTATTGATACACGAACTTAGCAAAGTTCGCCATAATTTTAAGTGTTCTTCACTGTAAGTTGATGTCAGAATAAGTTCTTCTGCCTCGTCGAGTAAACCTGCTCGACTTAACAAACTTACCATGCAGCTATAGTGCTTAGGACCGGGCATGATGCCATTTTGCTTCATACAATCCCACAGGGACTTACCCTTTTGAACTAATCCACTATGGTTGCAAGCAGACAGTAGAGACAAATACGTTACATGATCTGGAGTGAGACCGTGTTCAAGAAGGTCATTGAAAAGCATAATCGCTTCCTCTGCCATTCCATGGTTACTATATCCGCTGATCATCGAATTCCAGCACTTCAAATCAGGTTTTGAAACTTGGGAAAATATCAATTCAGCAGCTTGAAGATTACCATTTTTAGCATACATGTCTATGAGACTTCCACACACCGACATTTCAGCAACCGCGCCTGTTTTTATCGCCTGCGCATGAGCCATTTGACCTTGCTTCAAAGTTGCAAGATCAGCACAAGCACTCAGAATTCCGCTGAACGTAAAACTGTCACTTTTGTCCCCTTCTTGACACATATTGCAGAATAGTTTTAGTGCACTTTCTCCATCCCCTAATCTGCAGTGACCCATAATCATTTCAGTCCAGAGAACCACATCCTTCTCTTTCACTGAACTGAAAACCCGTTGCCCCGATTCAGTATCACAGTTTCTAAAATACATTGACAGAAGTGCAGTTCCTACAAAGACACTCTGGTCAAAGCCAAATTTTATAACTTGTGCATGAAGAGATTTCCCATAGTCCATAGCTGGAAATTCAGCAGTTGCAGATATAATACCGGTATAAGTATATCTGTCCGGTTTTGAAACAGACATTCTAAGAAACTTGACAAACAGATCCATCGCCTTTTCTCCCTCTCCGTTTCTAGCACACCCCGAAATTATAGAATTCCAAGAAACTAAACTTGGGTTCTCAATTCTAGTAAACACAGTGAATGCAGTTTTGGTGTCACCACAATTATAGTACATGTCAAGCAAGGCATTTTCCAATGCCGAATCGGCTACTATGTTTAAAACAGTAATTCGGGCATGAATCGCTCTTCCACTACTATAATCTCCCACTTTGCTACATGCATTTAACACAATCGAGCATGTGAATTGGGTAGGAATAACACCGGATTCCACCATTGCAATGAATAGGCAAAGTCCATCATTTATCCTCTCATTCTTTATATTCCCTAATATCATTGAATTCCATAAAACATCATCTTTATTCACTACATTGTCAAAAACCTGATGTGCAGAGTCCATATCCCCACAATTCGAGTACATGCCAAGCAATGATGTCTGCACACAAATATCATTCACAAACCCAAATTTAACAACCTGAGCATGAAGCAATGAACCCTTGTTCCAATTCTCAATTGAACAGCACACTTGCAATAAGCTCGTGAAAGTTGCTCCAGTAGGCCGCAACCCTTGGATTCCCATGTCAGAGAACAACATGAAACCCAAATTCTCATAATTAGGATCTTTAGAATATGCAGCGATGAGAGCATTATAGGAAATAGAATTTCTTTGAGGCATTTTGTCGAACAAGAGCTGTGCATCCAATCGAGAACCACAATGCGCATACATGGCAATGAGGTTGTTGTTAGGGTACGGAGACTGGGCATATCTGGCGGAGGTTGTGGTGGTTAAGATTAAAGCGTGAAGTTGGCGAGCTTTTCTGAGAGAGTTTACGGTGGTGCACTTCTGTATTAGAGTTGCTAGTTCGCTTAAAGGTGGCATTAAAGAACCCTAATTGAGTTTCGGACTTCACCCGCCAAATTTCACCATTTTCAAAAGCACAAACCGCACCGTTTCATCGCTTAAGAAGCGCTCGAAGTTTGAATTGAAACACGGCGTTTTTCACATCTTTGGATTGAAGGATAAAATACATTCGGAGTCCTTGAACTATAGGATTATTAGTATTATGGTTCTAACTTCATTTCATGAAATAAAAACAATTGAATTTTATATTATACTATTATTAAAGTAAATTAAAATCTGTTAAAACATTAACTAAATAATGACTTGAATATAGATATTTGAGTATAATTTACATGTATGAATTGGCAAATTCAGTAACATTTGACAGTGTGCTTGACGTTTTTTTTTTGATCCATGACTATTCAAATTATTGTTTTTGGACAATTTTATAGAAAAAATTAAAGTTTTGTACATAGTTTTTATGAATTTTTCGAACATTTTTCTATGAAGAGTGGTTGTTTAAACCCTTCAACCCCTACTTGTATTTATAGGATATAGATAAGAAAAATATATGATGTAGTTTATAGTGACGGAGATTAAAAAAAAAAAAAACTAGTCCCTCGATTCTATTTTATGAATCCTAGTTTTTTCATCTAAATCAATACAAATTCAACTTGTTGTTAAAAGCTATGTATACGATGATTATACATGTTTATCGTGAAGATAGAGTTGCACACTTTGCTAGAATTTTCTAATTGAATATGGGTGAGCAAAATAACCGGTAACCGATTATCAAATCGATAATCGAAGCGAAATTTTAATTTGGTTCAGTTATTTTAACATTCTGATTCGGTTCGGTTTTAATTTTAGCTTTATTTGGTAATCGGTTATCGGTTCAGTTATTGAAAAAAATATCGGTGTAACTAATAACCGAACCGAACTTTATATATACATATTTAAAATATAATTTTATCTTTATATATATATAAATAAAAAGTTTAACCCTAAAAAATACACTTTTATCTTTGTATACATATATTTTGGTTTAGTAGCATTTAATTTATTCAATTGTAACTTGTATACAAGGATATTATTTGAAAACTGATTAAATAAAAATATACAAAAAAAAAAAAAATAAATATTTTGAGTTTTTGGTTATTCGGTTGGTAACCGAACCGAACCGAAAATTTTCGATTAAATCAAATTCGGTTACTAAACTTATTCGGTTCGATTCAGTTATAAAAATAGAACAAATTTCGATTCGATTAACCGACAGTTCGCTTCGGTTAGTAACCGAACCGAACCGATGCTCACCCCTTATAAATGTGATGTGCCATCTAGCGTCATTCAAGTTTGTTCTGTCTAGAGTAATTTAAAATGTATTTTATATTTGATATTAAATACTAGTATGAGGTAAAGTTAAGGATTTTTAGGTTAGAAAATGAAATTTAGCGACAATAATGTTAGTAGAACTATTGTTCGAGGGCCAGAGATGTATTTTACCCTTGGCATAAGCAGCGTTAAGTCGGAGCTGCAACTGCCGCCCCGGCATGTGCTGATCACCGAGCTCAAGGAGAAAGTTCTTTCGCGGCACTAATCAGAAGCTGGAAAATGTCTCGTGATTCGAGTTTCTCCCGTCTCTTCCGTCTGATTGATGATGCTCTTCGTCCTTATACTGTAAATTCTTGTGAAAACTGATCTTTTTTAGGGTTCGCATTCAACTTGTTCCCCCAACTTATTGAATCTAATATAATCACTCGAAAGTATTCGCTTCTACAGGATATGCAGAAGCCAGAAGTGGTTTGTTCTACAAAAGACAAGGAGAAGGATCTTTTAATTGCTCTATCTCAGGTTTGGAGGGAAATTCAGCTTATGAAGCAGGAACTTGATTGTGATTCTGATGAAGTAATGTTTTAATTCTTCGAGCTGTATGTGACTTTGATTGAATATGAATTGAAACTCTAAGTTCAATGCACAGGACGAGGATTCGGAATCTGATGGTGACAAGAAATCCTCTGAAGAAGCAGAGCTTCAGCATGAATACCATAACTGTTCAACCGAGATTCTAGCTACATTGGTAAGTTCTTTCTAATTTCTTATCTTGTGGTTAATTATAGTAGGTTTAAGATCAAAGTCTAGGTTCTAAAGTACAAGGAGAGTGTATAGAGTGGGCTCTTTTAGTACAAGTGCATTTTGTTAACAAGTTTTAATGGCCTTCAGATGATTCTTTTAACGGTGGAGAGTCAATTTGTACAACATTTGGTGGGCAACATTCTTGTAGTAGTTTCTGAGTTTGTAGCTCAAGCTGTAAGTTGTTATTTGGTTCTACAATGGTTTGTTCTTTATAGCATGAGCTTTTGCTGTTCTATTGTTTTAGATGTAATTATTTTGCAGGCAAAGGAGTGGGATTCCTTCATTTCTTCATTGTTTATTTGTTTGAAATTGGCAATTTCCAATGTGTTGCCGTGCTCTTTGGCAACTTCGAGGGACCAAAAAGGTGACTCATCTAGTTTAGTTGTCTTAAGAGCTCGACTAAAAAATGCTAACTGGTCTACGGTAGGTGCAATTGTTCGAGTTCTACGCTGCACATTAAAGTATTTGAAGCAAGAGGGTGATGATCAACTTCTTGAAACATTCACGGATTGTGTCAGTTCTTTTCTTTTGGATGTGCCTTGGGATGTCATGGAAGAGATCCAAGTAGATCACGGTAGTGATGCCAAAGAAAGCAGCTCTCTGAATAGCTGTTTTACGGAGACAAAATTTGTGTTTCTAGGCAATTTTATTCAGTTCCTCTGTTCATTGGTTGAGCAAAGCTGTCCTTTGGAAGCCAAGGTTGGTGCCCAAGATAATCATTCATTTCCTTGTGTAATTGTTGGTTTTGTGCCAAGAATTTTGAGGTTGTTCCTGGGAAAGCAAGGAAATTGTGCGAACTTGTCGATCTCACTATACTTCAGACATAAATTACTGGTACGTATGAGCCTCTGTTTACTTCATGGATGCAGAAAATGAATAATGCTGTTTAGATATAGTCCCTGGGAAAACCATGCTGGCACACTCTTAATGATCTAAAAAGCATGACAGTAGAGGTAAGGACCAACAATTTGAATAGAACAATATTGTAGGATTTATGCTCAATTGGGGACTAAAACCCAAATTATATAATTGGAAACAGTTATGAAGTTGATTGTTATCTAAATAGGATATTCTTTAGGATTAGTAGTTTCTATTATTACATGCATAGTATTTGTATAGATTCCTATTTTTAAGTTTTCAATTTAATCACAAATTAGTACATAATGCATGTAAAAATATTTAAATGGCAAAATAAAAGTAATTTCAATTTTGTTTATCAGATTAAAACGACATTCACAAACATAATACATAATATTGTATATAAATTGAATTGCTTGTAAGATTAAAAATATGTGTTCTGTATAATCTATGGTACTACACTTGAATAGTTTAGTCTAATAATAAATGTTTTATGAAAAATGCCAAAAAAGAAAAAAAAACATAATTTGCTTACTTAAAACAAAATTATCAAGATTTATGAAAATGTGTAACACAGTGGTACCATTAGATATATGCCAACTGAAATGTGTTTTGCAGATGCTGATGCTGAGGCTTAGTTACCATACTTGTCTAGGTTACTCCACTCTTATTTCATGGTTGCAACTTCTTCATGAGTATTATGAAGAGTTCTTGCATAAGCCCATAATTCAACTAGATATTAGTCAGGATGAATTCCTTGAAGGCTCTCCATTTCTAGCGAGTCTTTCTGATGGAGGGGTAAAGCGATTTTCTTCTAGTCACTTGCAAAGGTGGGGCATTCTCCTTTTCCTCAGGTGTTGCTTCAGTCTTATAAGCTTGACAGGGGACATTCGCGAGCAATGTGCATGTGCAACTCCTAACTCTTGCTCAACTTTCAACTCAATTTCGGAACCAACTCATGCTAGGAAGACAGGTTTCTTAGAACTTTGCGAATGGCTTCAAGGGCATCTTCCAAGTGATATATCTATGGCCCGTGAAATGTATTTGGAAAATTGTATAGGGTTTTCCTCATCTTTCCTCCAGCTCTACATGCATGAGGTTAGTATTTAGCCCTTTGGAAGTCGAGTCAAGTCAGGTCCACTTAACTCAGCAAAACTTTTGCATTATCTAGTTGAGGTCAACTAAATGAGCCATGTTTTTCACATTCACTCCGGCTTAGGATTGCATCTACATCCAGTCTATAACAGCTAAATCACTTTTCATGCTTGACCTCACATAATCGCAACCCTATGTTTTATTTAATGCAACTGGCATGCTTAACCTTCAGTAAATGTTCTAATAATGAACCCTAAACCATCTCAATCAACCTCTTTTTATTTTGTTTCCAATATTCGACACTTTCATTGTCCTGTAAATGCATCTCTTACTCAAGTCTTCTTTTATCCAACTATCCATCTTAGCTTCCTCATCTCCGTCATGCTAGTTCCATGGCATTCATTGTTTCAAAATGATAAAGAGTTTTTAATAGGTTGTATTCTTCTTGACATGGTATGCAATTGGTTTGCAGTTTACTTAATTTACTGGTAGTTATTTTTAAATACTTTGTAAATTGTTCTTGGACATTCTATCCTCTATTTACTCATTTTCTTAAGTGCAGGATGATGTATTATTTGAGGTGCTTTTGCAACTGCTTAGCATACAATCCTCTTTAGAGCAACTGTAAGAACTAAAATTTCCAGTATGTTTTATTGTATTTGTTAAATCTGAATTCTATTGTTTTGGGTCTCTAAGTATAATTGGGTTGTCTGCAGGTCAAAAGCAGAAAAGTGGGCATTTGAAAATGTGAACAAAGATATTCTTTTTCAAGCTTTGAGCATGTTTAATCCTGTACACCTGTTCCATCTATTCCTGGCAGCGGCAAGTTTTTTACATTCAAAATGGTTGTCCAGAGAGAGCAACAAGAACTAATCTAGTTTTGTTATCCTAGACTTAAAATCTTACCTTTTCCAGTATGTTGGTTTTGTTCTTCTGCAGTTGCATTATGATCACCAAGTTATTCTTGATTACCTCATCTCTAAAGATACAGGAGCCAGTTGTGCAGAATATCTTTTAAGGTATGTCATTCAGTTGCCCCTAGAACTTGCTAATTCTTGTTAAACCACAATGCTAATTTTCACCTTCTACCTGTTTCTAACTTTTGAAAAATAAGCTAAGATTATCCAAAATTAGAAGTGTGCCTCAAATTTGGGTAATTATCCCAAGAAAATAATCTCCAAACTTAGTTGCATATTAGATGTGGCTTTCACTCAACTATCATCAAATTTCTTGTCTCCTAGTTTGAATCTTAAAGAATTGGGATAAGGTATAAAAATACCCCCAACTTTAGGGGTCAAGAGCAATTTTCCCCTAACTTTGGCAAGTTGGGCCAATTTCAGACATGATTAACAAAATCCTCTCTTTAGCCATGAATCTTGTTATCTCCATTGCACATGTGAACAGAAATTAAAAAATTATCTTGTGTTCACATGTTGGACATAAAAAAATCCAAATATTTCGTCGAGCTTAAAGGTATTCCTTCTCTAAATCTATTCCGGAATTAGATTTTTTTTCCTAATTGGTGCAGAACACGAGAACAAAACGTGTGTTTTTGAAATTGGTCAAACTTGCCAACACTTAGGGTAAAATTGCACCATTTAGATATGAGGTTAGGGGTAAAATTGATGTTGGAACTTATTCATATTTAGGGATTAGAGGAAATTAGAATATAATTATAGTAACAATGATGTCTTCATATTTTTCATGTATTGTTTATCTCACATAAAATGACATTAAATTATATATCTCCTCTTGCACTTTAAATTTTTGTCACTTATGAAGATCTAGTTTGGCCCTTGTCCATCAATGGGTTCTTAGCATTACCATTCGTTATCTGAGCTGAGTTTTCTCTTTAATTTCCTTGGTTGTGGGACTCTCATGCTTCTTATTTTATTTTTCTTTTTCTTCATGTTTAAATCAGGTCTTTACGTGTGGTATGCAATTCATGGAGCTTATTCATAACATTTTCTGTGCACGAAAAACTTAAAAATCCTTCATCTTGCAAGAAAAGAAAACTACTTTTGGATGGGTCTAATGTTCAAGCAGAGGTGTCATCTGTACCTTCAGAACAAACTCTTTCACCAGGTTTAGAGAAACACGAGAAAGATGTAGAGCGTAGCTGGAAGCACGACGAATCCACAAGACAAATGTTTAAGGAAGCCAAGAATTGTTTGCTTTCTTTAAAATATTCTGTGGAGAATCTTCATAGAAAAAATTTATTTCCATATAATCCTGAAGCTCTCTTGAGACGGTGCGTGTTTCTCAACTGTCATTCTTATGTCAAATTTCCTTAACACTAGACTATAGGATTTATCGTTTATTGTTTACCAGTTTACATAGTTTACTGTTGAAACATGTCCTTGGAAGTGGTCATTGCCCTTTTGGGCAACTTGGATATTGGATTGAACATTCTAGCAATTCTTCCTCCTTTATAAGCTAGTTGTTCTTGAGGAACTTTATAACTAATTTACAAAATCTTATGGTCTTTAACTGGCTCTTTGTGCTGAATCCTTTTTTATTGCATTGATCCTTGATATTGATGGATTAACATCATACTGATTGTTTTTAGTTGGTGACAGATTAACAAAATTTCAGGAGCTATGTTTGATGTAAACAATCATTGCATTTCCTCGACTGGAGAAACTACTTAGGAACTTGGGTTGCTTTGGTATTTTCATCTTGTTTTGAGTTCGGATGGCTGCTGCAATTATATTTCCCGATCATCTGTCAGCATTCTGGAGACATTAATGGCATCGAATCAAACAATTTTTCGGAGTTTGATGGGGCAGAAATGGGCAGAGAATAGCACGTAAGCACCTCCTGTTATCCCAAGTTCTTAAATCAGATTTTTGTGGGATAGGATTGAAATATAAAAATTATTTGACGAATCAATTAAGGCTTGAGCATAAAAGAGTCACCTCATGAAATAACGTGACTGTAATTTGGGTAATATATCTCCTATTAGATGATTTAGTTGTTTCAGAAACAAGTCACCTCATGAAATAATATGCTTATACAAGTTATTTGAAATGGGACTAGTGCTCAATCTATGCAGTGTTACCTTTCTTCTAAATGGAACTAGTGGAGAAATTATAAGAATTGGCATTTATTCTATTTCCTTTCTTAGGATTCAAAACCTGTATAATAAATTGATCAGCCTCTTTATGAATTATACACACATTATTTTGTCTGTTTCTTTGTCAGTACATGATATCAGAGCGCAGTCTAGTTTCTAAATTTCTGTCTTTTTTTTTTCTCTCCGTTTTCGCCTTAGAGAGGCAGTCTTTTATGGGTTTCTGTTTGTGGGGATATATTTTGGAACTCTATATTGTGTCACCTCCTCCCTCAAAGGGTTCTGAGGGTGCGAAATCCGGTCACTGGCCGGATTCCTAGTTCGTGACTCACACGTGTGGCCACAATTTCAGACGTCATTTCCATGTGCCAGCATGAGCTGCCATCTGTCGAAGTGGTTTCTTTCTCTGGTTTTGTCTCCTCCATATCTGTCTTCATATTCGGTCAGTGCCTTATCATTCTCTTTTCAAACTTGCAATTTCTTGTTTGGCAATGTTCTTTATGACTATCTTTGACTTAATTGTCTTAAGATCTATTTTATTTGAGGTTGGCTTCCCCTTTCCTCCTTGATTTTTATCTATTGTTCATCAGTTGGTCAAATATGTCGGTATTGTTCTTTAGGTCTAATTTAAATGGCTGAGGGTGGTGATAAGAAAACTATAACATAAATTACTTTAGGGTCATCCAAAATTACTGATAGGAACTTGACCGGGTCTAAAATTTATGCACAATGGACAAGAATTATTTGTAGATGTGACTACTGTAGATTTGGAGGATCACTAATATATCTTGTTGAGAGAAATAAATTTTTTATTAATATTGGTAGACAAGAGAATTGAGATGATAAGATTTGTTGGTATTGTATTGTTCTTTAGTATGACCCTGGATTTTAAAGCTGGATATGAAGTTTGTCTTTATTAACATAAAAGTCCATTGTGAACTCAAAATGACCGTTGATGACCCCAAAATGAAAAAGTCTAAGAATTAAAGTTGCTTAAAGACACATTTTCCATGAAATCACCGTTTTCATTCTCCAAATCAAAATTTGCAGAGCTTTCTATCTCTAAACCCACCACTTTCTCCTAACCAAATAACACATTTAAATTATCTCAAGACCAAAAAACCAAAAAGTTTAAGATTAAAGTTGCTTAGAATATTATTTCCAGCTTTACAATGAAGAGTTATTTGCTAATGGAGTGTTAAAAAGTTAAGGGACTTTAATGTTAATAAATGCAAAGTACAGGGACTTTTAGGTTCGGTTTTGAAGTTCAGGGCTGATAAAGAAAGTAAATCTGAAGTTGAGGGGCCATATATATATTTTACTCTAATATTTGCCAGTAAAAACTGAAATTTTGATGAAAAGTTAATTAAAAGTAGGGCAAGGATTGTATATAACCTGGTCTTTTTGGTTTGTTTAAACAGGAAAGGATCCAATCAGTTGCAATCATTGCATTTCCATTCCTGTGGGAGAAAAAAATCTTATTAGAAGACAAATATTAATATATATGGAAACAGTTGGCCATTATACTATTTTGACTGATTCAACAATTGAAAACTCTCGAATCAAGTTGGGAATTGACGATTGTATGAAAAATCCAAAGTTCTTCCCCATGGTTATTGTGACAGCGAATTTAGTCTTTATATGCAAAACAATGTAATTTTAAGTTTAACTTTTGTGCAATTTTATGTTTTGGCTACCCTACATCATTTAGGGTTTTGGCATTCATCAAGCCTTGAAATTGCACATTCTCTTAATAAAAAAAACTCATTTTTCATTAACGAGCCGAGTATTGAATTGCACGCCGAGTATTGAATTGCACTGTCTGGTAAACGTTAAATTTAATCCCTATTTTGTACGTCAAATAACCATAACTATAAGGCTATAAATTATTTATACGTTATCCTTTCTTCTTCAAATTGTATGATGTGACACTTTTGTTTAGTGGACCTACATGGGCATGGATAACATCACCTTCTTACATGTTAAAATAGAAAGATTGAACAGAAAGAAGAGCAGAGGAGAAAATGGAGAAGCAAAGACATTATGTGTTGGTACATGGAGCCTGTCATGGAGCATGGTGTTGGTACAAAGTTGCAGCTCTGCTGAAATCTGGCGGAAACAGAGTTAGTTGTTTGGACATGGGTGCTTCCGGAGTTAATCCAAAACAGGTTAATGATATCCATTCCTTTTCTGATTATTTTGAGCCGTTGATGGAATTTATGATGTCATTGTCACCGGAGGATGAGAAGGTGATTCTAGTAGGACACAGTATGGGTGGATTATGCATATCTGCTGCAATGGAGAGGTTTCCTCACAAAATTTCAGCTGCAGTCTTTGCAACAGCTTTTATGCCTGGCCCTCACCTCAGTTATGCCACCATACAGGAAGAGGTACGTACGTACTCGGTTTCATTTTAGTGGGTTCAGCCTCTCATTTTTCCATTCTTTCACATTAATCTCCTTGTTACTACAAATAATGAAATATAGGGGCTTAAATATGAGTTTTGCTTATAATAATAAGGCCTAATACATTACCAGCTCCCTCAACTTGTGTCTTACCAGCTCCCTAAACTTGCTTATTTCGTATCGCTAGCTCCCTAAACTTTTCCATGAAAGTAGATTAGCTTCCTGAACTTTGCAAGTGTCCCACCAACTCCCTAAACTTGTCTATTCTGTAACAACTAAATACAAAAACTTATTAAATCTAAATTCTAAAAATACGTCTTCATCTTTTCGATAGGTAATTTTTTCGCTTCTCCTACCTTTCAACCCATCATAAGAGTTAGTGTTGCAGGTTTGAGAGATTGAATGGATAAGGATCGAGAGTTAGTATTATGGTTTTTGTATTTAGTTGTTAGAGAATAAGCAAGTTTGGGGAGTTGGTGAGACACTCGCAAAGTTCAGGAATCTCATATACTTTTATGGACAGGTTTAGTTTAGGGAGCAAGTGATACGAAATAAGTAAGTTTAGGAAGCTAGTGAAACACTTACAAAGTTCAAGGAGCCAATATACTATTTTGGACAAGTTCAAGAAGCTGGTGATAAATTAGGCGTAATAATAATAATAATAATAAAAATGAGCATAGGTAAGCTAACTTAAGATACTTTTATGTGGTGTCTATGTGGTGTCGGTTGATATAACCAATTTTAGTGATATATTTTGTTATTAGTCATGTTTTACATGTATGAGTTTGGAAGTGGCATTCGACATTTAATTAATTCAATTGTTTAAAGTATAGAAACACAAAGTCATCTTCATTGATATTTTATTTTTCATTTCAATTTTGTTAATTGTTGGACATATATATATTAAAAATAAAAAATTAATTATTTATTATAATTTAAAAACAATAAGATGATTAAGTAAATAATATCATATATTATGAACTTTTAAGATTTTAAGGATTAAGTGCATCTCCAAGAAATAATATAAATAATTGACTCTTAGTGATTTAAGAGTGACTAAGACATATCATCTCCAACAATATTTTTTTATATTCACTCCTTATTTATTATTTTATCATTAAAATTATTAATTATTGCATATTTACAAACAGTGAGAGGAGATAAATTCCTCAATAATAAATTATTAATAAAAAATGAATTAAGGAGCACTAAGAGGTGAAAAGACTTTAGTGATTTGATGAGTCACTAAATGTATGATTTTTAACTCTCTATTCTCAAATTTTAATTTAAGAGCCAAATTAAGAGGCCGTTGGAGATGTTCTAAGAGCATTTCCAACAACCTTTTTCTTTGGCTCTTAAACTTATAGGAGAGGGAGAGTTGAAAATCAACTCTAATAACTCATCAAATCACTTAAAGTCTCTTCATCTTGTCTATACTCATAATTTTCTCATTATTTCATTTTTTTTATTAATAATTTATTTTTGAGTACTTTCTCATTTCACTATTGGTAAATATAATAATTTTAATAATAAATGAGTGAATATGAGAAGTATTATTGGAAAATATTTTTTAAGATTTTAAGGAAGTCCGTGATTAATAAATTTTAAATGCACTAAGAATAACAAAGCTGTTATTGAGAGACTCAAACGTGTGAAAATTAATAATCAATGGTTTAATCTTTAAAATTATTAAAATTTAAAGGTTTAATCTGTAGAAATAAATGACCGTGGGTTTAATCTTTAAAATCATAAAAGTTCAAAGTTCAAAGACTTAATTATGAGTTTCATTTTGAATATAAAACACGATTAGTATACTGTTATTCTTTTCATGTTCGAAATGTATTTTTAATAATTCAAAAAGTATACACCGTATAAACTTTATTTGGATTTGTTAAAAATAATTTTAAGCACAAATAATATTCTTTTAATTTTAGATGTGAGATCCCTAAGTAATTTGAGGTGACAAAATAAATAAATGATAAAGGATGTAATATATTAAAGGGTTAAGGTGCAATAACGTTTTGGGTCCGGAGCAATTTTACCCCTAACGTTGGAAGCCATGAGCAATTTTATCCCTAACGTTGATAAATTAGTTCAATTTGAAAAATAATTCATCAAACTGTCTTCTCGGTCATGATTTTGTCATTTACACTTCACATTTGCGTCATTTTATCAGTAATAAATCACAAGCATATGTTGGGATGTGAAAAAAAATAAAAAAATAAAAAAAATATACTGTCTTTTTGTACGAATTAGATAAAAAAATTCAAAAAATTCACCGAATTTATAAATATTAATCTCCAATTCTATTAGTAGATTATAAAAAATATGAAATCTTTTTTTTAAACGAATTGTTATACAATTGGTGCAAAATAAGAAATAAAAATATCTGTGTTTTATGAAATTGACCCAATTTATGGGGTAAAATTGCTTCTAGCTTTTAATGTTAGGGGTAAAATTGCACCATTTTAGACGTTAAGTATAAAATTGCTTCTGACCCAAAACGTTAGGGGTATTTTTACACCTTAACCCTGTATTAAATAAAAGACGAGACTCTCAATCCAATAAAATCGGAATTATAATGAAGTCCAGGATGGTATTCGACAATTATAATGAAGTATAGTAATAGTTTAACATTTAAATACAAGGACTAATGTGACAAAAGCCAAAATTTAACTTTTGTAATGAGAGATTTTTGTCGTGGCCTTTCTTTAAATTAATATGCGATTCGCATGGATTACTGATATTTCTTTGTTAAATATTATATTCAGTTCAATAAACAAATGATTGCGGGAGTGGAATCGCAATATAGGTTTGGAAACGGGCCTAACAACCCTCCAACTTCTCTACTGTTTCAGACTGACTTTTTGTCAGCTCTCTTGTATCAGCTTTCGCCATCTGAGGTATAACATCCTTATTTGTCTATATCAACATCTTAATACATTGTTCACAAAAGTCAACTGTCGCTGCGTCGTTTTATTTAGCTTTGAATTTATTTAAAGTGATTTATTAGTTTGTTTCTTTAAATCCACATGGTGGAGCAAGTAAAGATTTTGGACAAGTTGAAATGTGTACACAAAAGTTTAGGAGACTAAGAGCATCTCCAACAATCTCTTATTTTGGCTCTTAAGTTAAAATTTAAGGAGACAGAATTAAAAATGAGCTCCAACAGCCTCTTAGTGGCTCCTCAAATCACTAAGAGTCTCTCTATCCTCTTTATTAATTAAGAGTCTCTCTCCACCTCTTAGTGACTCTTTGTTCAGTTTTTTTATTAATAATTTACTATGTAGGAGTCTCTTTCATTTAACTATTGGTAGATAGAACAATAATTAATAATTTTAATAATAAAATAATAAAATAATAAATAAGGAGTGAATATAAGAGTATTGTTGGAGATGATATATCTTAGTCATTCTTAAATCACTAAGAGTGAATTATTTATATTATTTTTAGAGAACGTACTAAAAGTCTCCTGGAGATGTTTTAGTAGATCATTGTAAGCAAATGCAAGAAGATGATATGTGACTTTCACAGAATTAATAGATCAATTTAAACAAATTCAAAGATAAATATGATATTTTCAAAATATAATAGATATGTGATTTTTTTTTTAAATATACACACGAAAAGCTTCATATATATCAACTTCTTTTCATTTTTTTTCTCAAAAAAAAAAAAAAACTCTTTTCATTTCATTTTGGCTAAATATATGAAGGCTTTTTTTTTTTTTTTTTTTTTTTTTTTTTTTTTTTATATAATTTAGCTCAAAAAATCAATTGACCGTGGATGTCTCATTAGTTCATTGAACTTGCTTAACGAGACATAATTTAATCCCCTCTTGTACCATAGCTACGTAAGAGAAGATTTCGGCAAGTTGAAGCGCCTATCATTTTAACCAAGTTCAAGGGACCTATAGGTTATTTTATGTGAATTTAAGAGATCAATAAGTCTTTTAAGTATTAGACAACTCCAAAATTTCAGGGATCAATCGATTTTTCGAGCCATCAATCGACTTTTGGAGCCAAGTTTAAGAGCTCTTGATGTATTTAGTTTTTATTTATTTTTGGATTATTAAATAGCTATATATCTAAATTTGTCATTTTTCGCTGGAAACTTATACTTAAACCTATCACATACCTAAACTTATTAATTTTGGATATCCGATGCCCTTAATTACTGTTTTGACCGATTTATAATTGAGATGACACCGTTGAGTCCTAAAACGTTCCATGCCATGTCAGCTAATTTTATAGTATACATCTGATATTGTCCGTTTGAATTGATGGTAGGATTTAATTCTGGCTACACTGTTACTGAGACCTATCCATGGAGATGTACTTTCTAAAGAGAATACAGTTGAGGTTACCAAAGAGAAATATGGAACTGTTCCTCGAATTTACATAGTGTGTGGCCAAGATAAGATCATCACGGAAGATCTGCAACGTTGGATGATTGAAAACAATCCGACGGATGAGGTTAAGTCTATTCCTGATTCTGATCACATGCTCATGTTCTCCAAACCGAATGACCTCTGTTCTTGCCTTGTTGATATTGGCAACAAGTACTTCTAATTTCGTTGCTATTTATTTGTGTTGCTATAAACAAACCAACATGAAAAATAATTCTTACTTCCATGTTCAGATTTTTGCATTGAAAACTTTGTTGCTATGTGCGAATAATAAAATTTTGTAACCGATTTGACATCGGTAATGAAATTTGAACGAGATTATCCGACACTGATATTTAGTCCATTTCTTTTTAATAACTTCTGACATATTTTTGCCATTGACTCTTCGAGTATTTGTTTTTTTAGGCTTAATAGACACCCAACTTCCTAAACTTGTAACCTTTTTTCACTTTGCCCCCTCAACTTAGGGGACAATCTCTCAACCCCTTCAACTTTCCAAAAACATCACATACAATCCCTTACACCCCTATGTTCGGTCAAAATATTGACATGTATGGAAAACATGCTTGACCGTTGATCACACCAATGCCACATGTCATTTTTTTATTAAATTTTTCCAAGTGATTATTGTATGCGAGGTGTTGTCGCTGTTTGTCGTCGCAGACTTATCGAGGTGCTGAGGTTGGCGGTAGTGGTCGTCGAGGTGAAATCACTTTGGAAAAATTTAATAAAAAAGTGACACGTGGCATTGGTGTGGTCAACAGTCAAACGCTTTTTCTAAACGGGTCAATATTTTGACCGAACATAGGGGTGTAAGGGGTTGTATGTGATGTTTTTGGAGAGTTAAGGGGGTTGAGAGGTTGTCCCCTAAATTGAGGGGGCCAGGTGAAAAAAAGTTACAAGTTTAGGGGGGTTGGGTACCTATTAAGCCTTTTTTTTTTATTCCCGAAATTACTTCCACTTGAGAAAGCAAGAAGACGACTTGAACTATGTGGATCACATTCACAATCGGGCACCAAGATTTGATTCTAACGTATGAAATAGTATAAATTTATCAGTAATCTTTTTAATCAATACAAATTTTGCCCTTATATTATTGAAAATTGATATTGCTTAAAAATATTTCATATCTAAACTTCCCCAAAAACATGAAGCATTACCTCCCCCAGAACTTGTTTGATTGTCCAGATTGAAAAAGTAAAGCTCTAGCTGTCTAAGCCAAGAATTTGTGGTTTCTCTCCACCACTACATTTTGTTGGTGTGTGTGGATGCATGGGACTTGGTGTATGATCCCATATGTTCAAGTACTTACTGTATTTTCTGCCCTTTGAAGCATATGCCATTGTTGTTCCAACCTTGTGAATTACAACATTAAATTGAGTTTTGACCAATTGAAAAAATTCCTTGCATCAATAATGGAACTTGATCTTTAGTACTAAATAGAAAAGTCCAAGTCATTCGTGTGTAATCATCAACCATAGTTAACATATATTTGACCCTTTGAGTGAAGTCTGCTTGTACGGATCCCAAACATCCATAATCAATATAAACATACTTTAAAGGTACAACTCACTCTAAAATTTAGATACCTTTAAGGATAAGGATTGTCTGACATATTTAAGGAGCTATTAGTCTCACAATTTAGCAATGTGGCATTCCCCTTCATACTCATTGTTAGATTTTCTATAACCGATTAAATAAGTGAAAAACAAAGTTTAATACTGAAAAACCATTTTCCCATAAATCAATCATGTGGATAAGAGTATAGAAAATATAATTACCTTGCACCAAGGTAGAGAATCGTTTCTGTTGACAGAGATAGAAAGCTACAAAGGAAAGCTTCTCTACACTATACACGCAGAGACACGATCTAGGAACACCCGGTATGCTAACACCTCTATCTAATCCTGAACTGAAATGAACTTTCACTGAACTCCGAGAGAAGGTGGGGCTTTCTCTAAGGAGGAGAGGGACAATGTTTCTTTTTGGTGTTATGAAGATATTACTAATGAATTAGCTTAGGGTAAAAAGACTCAATCTTTCTCGAGATCTAGATTAACCGACTTGAGGTCATTTGTCACTCAAGCCAACCTTAATTGGTAATAATATATATATATATATATATATATATATAGATGAGATCAGGTGTGACACATTTCTTAGGGTGTGACAAGCCTTATTGTGTGACAAGGATCAATTTTGTAATTAACCAAAAGAAGGTGGCAAATTTGTAAATAAAAGGAAAGAGAAAATGATTTTATTTTTTTTTCTTTAAAATGCATTTTTCCAACTTTTTCAATCTTGTTTTTAAAAAATGTTTATACCGTTGGACTCGTCTTAATTAGACGGTCATTTTAAGATCCCAGAAGCTCGGGTAAAAAAATTTCCGGTGAATGGAATCCGGCGAAATGTTTTTCTGTGAGAAACAAATGTCCAGAAAATTCTCAAAAAAATTCAGAAAATGTAAAACATCATTCTGAAAAACTTTAATTCTTGACTCAAAATGAAATTCCTTACGGTTTAGTCCCAAATCAACGGAATCCGACGGTTAGATTGATGTTTTCCGATAAAAAAACCCGAAAGTGCCCAGAAAATTCTCAAACAATTCCAGAAAATTTAAAAAATTATTTGGAGAAACTTTAATTCTTGAGTCGAAGTAGGATTTCTTACGGTTTAGTTCTAATAAAACGTTTTCCTTAATTTTATCCATTTTACATCCTTCAACAATTTATTGGGTCAAAACCGTAAGAAATCCCGCTTCGGCCCAAGAATTAAAGTTTCTTAGAATAATGTTTTACATTTTCTGGAAGTTTTTGAGAATTTTCTAGGCACCTTTTTTCTCACCAGAAAACGTCCACCCGAATTTCGTTCACCGGAACTTTTATTACTTGAGCTTCATGGATCTTAAAATGACCGTCTAATTTAGACGAGTCTAATAGTATAATTTTTTTCGAAAAACGAGGTTAGAAATATCGGAAAAATATATTTTAAAGAAAAAAAATAAAACATTTTTCTGTTGGAACAATATAATTATTATGTTGGAACAAATGGTACACTGATTTGGAACAATGTAAGTAGGACAAAAAAACGTTCCCAGAAAATTATCAAAAAATTCTAAAACATGTAAAACATCATTTTAAGAAACTTTAATTCTTGGCTCAAAGCGAGATTCCTTATAGTCTTGACCCAATAAATTGTTGAAGCATGTAAAATGGATAAAATTAAGGAACAAGTTTTATTGGGATTAAACCGTAAAAAATCCCACTTCGACCCAAGAATTAAAATTTCTTAGAATAATGTTTTACATTTTCTGGAATGTTTTGAGAGTTTTCTGGGCACATTTTTTCTCGTCAGAAAACGCCCACCCGGATTCCGTTCATCGAAATTTTTTTTACTTGAACTTCAGGGATCTTAAAATGGCCGTTTAATTTAGACGAGTCTAATAGTATAAATTTTTTTGAAAAACGATGTTAGAAATGTCGGAAAAATGTATTTTAAAGAAAAGAAATAAAACAATTTTCTGTTGGAACAATATAAGTATTATGTTGGAACAAATGGTAAACTGATTTGGAACAATGTAAGTAGGACAAAAAATGTGTCCAGAAAATTATCAAAAAATTCCAAAACATTTAAAACATCATTTTAAGAAACTTTAATTCTTGGCTCAAAGAGAGATTCCTTACAGTTTTGACCCAACAAATTGTTGAAGCATGTAAAATGGATAAAATTAAGGAAAATATTTTATTGGGACTAAACCGTAAAAAATACCGCTTCGGCCCAAGAATTAAAGTTTCTTAGAATAACGTTTTACATTTTCTGAATTTGTTTGAGAATTTTCTAGGCACTTTGTTTTCTCGCCGGAAAACGTCCACCCGGATTCCGTTCACCGGATTTTTTTATACCTCAGGGATCTTAAAATGACCGTCTAATTTAGACGAGTCTAATAGTATAAAAATTTTCGAAAAACGATGCTAGAGATGTCGGGAAAATGTATTTTAAAGAAAAGAAATAAAATAATTTTCCCTATCATCTCTTTCATTTTATTTACAAATTTGCCACATTCCCTTTTTAATTATCATCAAAACTACGTAGTTTTGTTATGTCACACAATAAGCTCATTGTCACACCCTAACCCCTTGTCACACTGGATCTCACCCATATATATATATATATATATATCACATTCTAATTATTACAACGTAATTTCTAATTAGAGAAATTTTCTCTGTTTATTTGTCAATTGAGTTTAGATTGAACCTGATTCCAATCCCATTGAAATCACTTGTTCACTTAGACCCACATACATTGATTCTCGGTCTCTTTTGAGCATAGGATCATACAGGTCTATTTAATATTGGCAGTTTGATTGAAACTGAGTTTCGTCTCACAAGTCATAAATGGACTCTAGCAAGCCATTATGACTTTTCAACTTAGATAGTTATCTCGTAATCTCAAATGATCCTTTGATGTGCGATATCCCGTCCAACATAAGGCATGGTAATATCACCCTCATCTGATGCTTAGACGTTTCTTGATCTCTTAGTAAACTGATAAGTTCGAATAAGCAATATCTAATTGCTTCATTCGGGTGTGGCCACACGTTTTTCAGATTCACTAATCAAGTGACTGGTGATATCCGCTCTCCAGTAGGAGAGTAACAATCCCCTCACTTCATTCACGGTTCCTCAGCATGATTCCGAACATACCTCATTAACTTATATTTGAAAACTAATTTACTAGCCCGCTAGGCGATAGTAAAAGCATGTTGTTTCCATCTAGGCCCCATAGTGATTTTGGGTCTAGGAACTCATTTATGAACAACAAATGAGAACCATCTATGACGTTATTACTATATGGTATTCTCATAGAGGATCGTCCAGAGCTTACTGTTTCATAAACCCTTATGCCTTTGGTCTGATATCCAATGTCTGTAACTGATGAAACACCATCACAACCAAGGTACATACTAGTCTTTAGTTCATTATCTTTCCCATGATGACAACATACCAATGATATCTATATTACTATCTTATTGCCTTACAGTTTCATTTTTCCATGTCCTCAACTAGTGAAATGTGAGCATATTAATAATCAAGAATACTCTATTAAGTTAGTTCGCACAAGAGAATTAATAGAACAAATTATTGTCTTATAATTAAGGGTATTGTTCTAGATATAATGTCTTGGGACTAGGACATACTCCAACACTCATTTGAAGTGTGAAGCCAATATAGTAGTAACTAAACAATTAATTAATAATGAATTAATCAACTAACTAATCCTAGCCAACTTAATATCTCAAGACCAATAATAGCTTTTGTAAATCTAACACACTCCGCCGCATAAATATTTTTGGGTTTGAAGTGTGTATAACATAAGTATATATAGTAACGTGTTGAAATTTCACTGATAAAAGAAAATTGTAAGGATTGAGACCTTGGACCATTTGATCTAAGAGGCTTTCATAACATGTCAAAAAAAAAAAAACATTTGAACTAAAAACCTAAGACGATAATTAATTTATAATAATACTCTATCCATTCTGAACTATATATCGTTCCGCAAAAGTTTGTAAATTAAGAAGCCACTAAATAAGACTTAAAAAGACAATGCTACCCTATAATCTTTTATTAATGACTTATTCTTACACAATGTTCATTCTCACTCATTAGTTATAATACAATTAAAATAGATAAATTTGTAAAATGATCCAATCTTTTCTCTATTCTCTCATAAACTTCCAAGTTCTTCCTTATAGAATCTAACTATATATATATATTTTTTTTGGAAAGATGAGTTATCAAAGGGAGAAGTTTTAGTAATGAAAAACAAAGGAAATGAATAAAACTAACTTATGATTCAGAAATTTGCTACCTCCCTTGAACGACATATAATTCAGAATGAATGTAGTAGCTTTTATATTAACATATAACAAAGTTGGATTAAACCCCAAAATGAGGCCATTTATGAGATTTATTCCCAATGTAACAATGGTTGGGAAATTATTCCCTTGAAGGGGTTGTTGTTAACTTTGTAAAACATAGCCCCATTACAACACCGTAATGATACCATATCAGATGAATGAAAATGAAGAAGATGAACTTCTATTGAAGAACATTGAATTACACAGTTTGCTCTCAAAGAAAATATTTTCATTCAAACTAAACAAACATATCTAACTCTTTAAATAGCTTTTAAGCTAACGGTAACAAAGACATAGAAAAAGACTAATCTATCCTCACGCCTATTACATAATTACAGCTGTACAATTTTATTACAATCCTTAATAGGTGGACTTGCTATAATAGCACAAAAGATAAAAACAATTTTTATTTTTGCCGTTTGTGCTATTATGGAAAGCTCACACCGTAATGGTACCATTACAACGATGAATCCACTGTAATAAAACCATTTGTACTAAGAACACATCAGATTGTCAAAACTGAACGATTACTTTCGACTCCAAATATGCAGCCTATAGGGTTCAACTATATACAAGACTAGCCAATGGAGATATTTGCCAATTTAGCCACGTTTCTTTTGTGTGTGGTTCACATTGGAGTTTGTAGCACTCATTTTTTGTACAGATTGGGATGGTTACTGATTCAACCACTTTACTAAATTTAGAGGGATGATTCATCCATTGTTTGGTGGTAATGAGTTAGGATTTAAAATTGTAGGGCTCCGAACCGATTGAGATAGGAAATCATCAAATTATTTGAAGCCGAGAGTGGGGTAGAAAAGATTAAATATGAATTGAAATGCTAGTTACTAACCAAAGCGTGGGAATCTCCGTTCATTCTGTAGTTCCCCGAAAAATCCCTGCAGCACAATAATTGAAAAATTTGAGAACTATATAATTAAATTATGACCCTGTTTGGTAAAAAGCGTTTTGGGATAAAAAGAGCGGTTTTGACCAACTTTAGCGGTTTGACTACTGAAACCGCCGATTGGAGTGTTTGGTGGAGAGAGGTTTAGGAGAGAATTTTGAGATGAAAACGCTAATTTAGAAAAAGCTCTTAAAATGAGCTTTTTCAATTAGCGTTTTGCAATATTAAAATTAATGGACTTCTTTAAATCTAATAGATAGACTTATCATCTTCTCCTGTATCAAAATTAAAAAAGAAATGCCCTTATTCGTCTTTTTGCACAAACCGCTATTATGAATCAGCTAATTTTTACCAAACAGGTCTAGTCAAATCAGCTAATCAGCTAACTGCTAACGGCTAATGTAATCAACTAATAGCTAACAGCTAATTCTCAAACAGGGCCAATATATATATATATATATATATATATTACAAATTCTATCCTAATTTTATAAATACTACAAATAAAAATAATAAATTTTGAATATAAAAGAAAACTTTCTTTTGCGGTCCAAATTATGACAAGTGGTAAGATATAAGTCTAAGTGATGACAAAAGCAATCTTTAACCCAATTCCAATTCTCACATAAACTAGAAATGCTCTTAAAATCCCCATTGCTTAATTCTCCATCCCTGAAAACAACCACCACCCAAAAAAGAGTTTCCAATTTCAGATCGGAAAGATCATCATCCAAAAACCTAGCTTGCAAGAATAATTTGAAATGCGATTCAGGTGGGCAAAGACACTTTGTGCTAATCCATGGAGCCTGTCATGGAGCTTGGTGCTGGTACAAGGTTTCACCTCTTCTAAAATCGGCCGGCCATAATGTTTCGGCTCTGGATATGGCTGCTTCAGGGGTAAATCCGAGGAAGGTGGAGGATCTCCGATCCTTTTCCGATTACTTCGAGCCATTGATGGAATTCATGGCGAATCTTTCAGCAGAAGAAAGAGTGATATTAGTTGGGCATAGCATGGGTGGAATTGGAATTTCTATGGCCATGGAAAAGTTCACTGAGAAAATATCTGCCGCAGTCTTTGCCGCTGCTTCAATGCCTGGTTCCGACTTTCCTTACCAAACCATTGCAGCAAAGGTACTGACTCAAAATAAATATTTGATTATTAATCTATGGATTTATTTATTAATTTTAATAAGACGGGCCGGCCGGACTGGTCCATGCTAGTTTTATTAATCCCAAACCTACCTAAAAAATAGACGGGTTTTAGCGGGTTTGGATCGGAATGGACCTATAATAAATTTTTATTATCAAAGCCCGGCTCAAAGGACACGGGTCTGAATGTCCTGGACCGTGGACATGTCTAATTTTGCCATTTGAAATCCCTTCTAATATCACTTTATATTTTAAAGTGGTTGAATTGGTTTGAAATACAGGTATTAATGTAAAATGTCATGGGTTTGAATTTCAACAATCTTATTTTATATATTTAAACTTTAATTTTGAATAATTATATAACTATGTTTTCATTATTAATTACTTTCAATAAACTCTTTGTATTCACAGTATGTTTGAACTTATTTTTATTTATCTTTTTTTTATAAAAAAAAATCAATTTCTTATTTTTGAAATTCAGATAATTTAATTTTTGAATTAAATTTTAATTTATAATAATTATAAAAAATATTATAACTAAGGGTTAAGGTGTAAAAATACCCCTAACGTTTTGGGTCATGAGCAATTTTACCCTTAACGTCTAATGATGCAATTTTACTCCTAACATTGGAAGCCAAGAGCAATTTTACCTCTAACGTTGATAAATTGGATCAATTTCAGACAATATTATAAAACACAAATATTTTTGTTCATTATTTTGCACCGATTGCATAATAATTCGTTCTAAAAAAAGGATTTCATGTTTTTTATAATTTAATAATAGAATTTGAGATTAATATTTATAAATTCGGTGATTTTTTGATTTTTTTTGTCTAATCCGTACAAAAAACAGTATATTTTTTTCACATCCCAACGAATGTTTGTGATTTGTTACTGATAAAATAACACACATATGAAGTGTAGATAACAAGATTCATGACCAAGAATACACTTTGATGAATTATTTCTTAAATTGACTCAATTTATTAACGTTAGAGGTAAAATTGCTTTTGGCTTCCAACGTTAGAGGTAAAATTGCATCATTTTAGACGTTAGGGTATTTTTGCACCTTAACCCTATAACTAAAAATAAATAAAAAAGGTAAATTTTTTAGATGTTGAAATTATAAAAAATTAAATATATTTACTCTTTTGATATTACAAACTTTTAATATTTTAGCTGACATAGAACGATAAAGTTTTAGTCAAAATCTCTAATAAGTTTGATTTTGAAAAATTACTCATAACTGCAGGGTTAAAATTGGCCCCACAACTATGAATTTGTGATTCACCACTGATATTAACCTGACCCATTTAACTTTAAAATATATTTATAAATAAAATATTTTGGTACGGGTTTTAATGTTATTCTATTGTAGTTACAGTAAAACCTCTATAAATACATATCCTTGGAATCGGAAAAAAATATTCATTAAATGAGATTATTTATTTATCGATAAATGAATAAATTATTTATTTATCGATAAATTAATAAATTATTCATTTATCGATAAATTGTTTTAGGCATTGCAAGATTCGTTCAGATGATGCTAATGTTCCTGAACTAGAAGTTGGTCAATTAGATGAAGATATCCAAGGATTAAGTGATGTCATTTCTAATTTATGCTATAGAAATGTGATGGATGTCGAACATCTTTTGAACTATGATGGATGTCGAACATCTTTTGAACTATTCTAGCGAGAATAATGCAGTTATGGAATCACTATAGACGAAGAAATTATCTAGTCAATAATGAACAATGATGATGGAAATGATTCAGAACCAGATGATAGTTGCGTTGTCGTAAATGTATCGTCAAAAGAGGCATTTCAAGCAATGGTCACCTTAAACAACTATTTGCTACAACATGAGCAAAATATACTAGAAGTTGTGTTTGCACTACAAAAAGTTAAGAATTGTGTTCATTTTGGTTTATGTGGAAAGAAAAAACAATAAACTATAGATGCATTTTTTCAGAAGAAATGACTTCTAGTTGATTAATTGAAAGATTTTGATCTATATATATATATATATATATATATATATATATATATATATATATATATATTTTGTATGTAATTTAATAATTATTTCTTTATATTTTCATTGGGCCCTTAATAATTTAAATATTTTTTATTACTTAATGCATTTAACGAGGTTATTACTTTAGTCCATTGGCCCAAATTGGGACCGAGAGAATTTATTATATAATCGAGGTTATTATTTTATCGAATATTCATTTATCGAGGTTTAACTATAGTTTGAATTTTAATTTGTTGTTGGAATATGAAGTTTATAATTAGTATTTTTTTTTTTTATAATTAGTATGCAGAAAGGTCAAAGTCGTCGAAATCCAAACCCATGGACACAAAGTTAATATTCGGCAATGGGCCAAACAACCCTCCAACAGCCATAGTCCTCGGCCCTAACCAGATGGCAACAAATTTATACCACTTTTCTCCGCCTCAGGTATCTTTCTTTCTTTAATAAAAATAACACTAATTACTGTCAATTAGATAAATCATAATTAGAGTTGAGATAATCTGATAATTGTTAATTTTATATATGCAGGATTTGGAACTTGCAACATTGTTAGTGAGGCCTTTTCCTGTATTCAGTAATGAAGTAGCTGAGAATGAAATAGTAGTGACTAAGGAAAGACATGGATTAGTGCCTCGAATTTTCATAATCTGCGATGAAGAAAATGATGAAGAGCAGAGATGGATGGTTCTAAATAACCCACCACATGAACTCAAGATCATCTCTGGTTCTGATCACATGGTCATGCTTTCTAAACCTCAAGAACTAGCTTCTTATCTTTTGGAAATTGGACAAAAATATGTTTGACTTTTATTTGTTTTGTAAAAAATAATTGTTGTGTTATCTTTTGTTACGCTTTCTTTTGCTTTTGATTCGTACATGATAACATCTAGATTCGGAAAAAATGTCATCAATTGTCAATATTCGTCTATTTGTTTACTTGAAATCAATAAACAGTTTGAGGAAGTGTTGGAGTACGGCGTCCCTGTTCCGATGCTTAAGTCAATGAAGATACTGAAATTGAAATTGGTATATTGGCTAGAAAGTGGAGTGATGAAGAAGTTGTTGTGTATCTTATGATATTTGAGATGAATATTTATGGAGATTGAGAGAGATATCTATTTGAGTAGATTTCCATGTGACAATGTTTCATTTACCCACGTGCTCACGTGTTTTTAGACATGTTTCCTTACTCCGTAAGTTCTAGCGTGTTTTGGGAGCAAGAGCGTATATTTTAGATCATTCTTTATGATTGGGACACATGTCTTGATGGTTATACTTTTTGAGGAAGGGTTCCCTCATTGGTCCATTTTGTGATATGATATTAGATGTCCCCCTTTAGAATACTTTATTCGAAGTTTTTCAGGGCTTCGTTTTGATCATTAGACTTTTTGGATGCAAATGATGGGCCCCGAAGCTTTTGGAACCCAATTTTCGCCACGTGGGCTTATTTCTAGGCATCCCCTATCTTCTTTCATTTTGTAGAGGTATTTATTAGCTATTTAGCGATTTTCAATGCTACACTAAGAATAGATTATTATTATCAACCTGTCATCCTTTGAGTTTCTCTTAGTTTAGGTATGAATTTGAAACAATCTCTCTAATTGCTTCTTCTCCAATAGTCTTCTTCTCTTTTTTCATCTTTATAAGTTCCTCTTTCTCTCTCTATTTTACTTTTGTAATTGTATATGAGATTTAGTTCATAAGAATTAAAAAAAAAAAACTTGCCTTATTCCTCGGCCTTTTCAAGAATCCTCTTCACATCAATTAATACTACTATCCCTCATCTTCACCTATTTCTCTCCTAAGTCAGTAGGCATGCAAATGCATCAACACAAAATTCGTCAAGTTAGAAGGAAATTCAACACACAGTTCAATTGAATGATAACTTTAGTTTATCATAGGTCGAAGTCTCAACTAAGGGATTCAACCTTCGGGCATCAACTGCTACGAATTTCTAAAGCACTTCGGTTTGAAACTTCGGTGGAGAAATCTAATATCACTCAATTAATCATATTACACGTGGACTAGTGAAGTATCTCTCTCATCAACAGTAACCACCAAAACCACGCGGACCAATCAAAAGAGACCTCACGGTCATACACTTTCATACCTAAGTCTGCCGCATTGATTTGCGGAATCGTAGGTGCGGTCATTATAACCGTTTCATATTGTTAGCAGGCTAACACTATTGATTGGTGGTCACGTGGAGCTCAACTCTCATTTAAAGCATACAATCCAATCATCCTAGATATATATAAAGGTATACGTTATTAAAACTTATTCAATTCATTTAAAGTTCACACTACTGATTTAAACATAAAAACGGAGTTACCACTTTCTGGCCATTTTTTAATTTTTTTTTTATCTTATTTCAAACACCGAACAGATTCCAGCAAGCTAAATATCAAAAATCATCCAAATAAAAATAGTTTCGTTCAAAATGAACTTTATTTTTTGAATTGTTTAATTGATAACCTTATGACTATGAGCTCCACAAAATAGTAATTAGTCAAATGAGGAATTTTCAATCACCTAAACTTTTGAATAATTACAATTTAACCAAATCCTATCTTTATTCTGATCTTCATGAATTTGGGAAATTTGTAATTCAAACCAAAGAAGGAAATGCAGAGTGGTGGAGGACAGAGACACTTTGTGCTAATCCATGGAGCCTGCCATGGAGCTTGGTGCTGGTACAAAGTTTCAGCTCTTCTAAAATCGGCGGGCCACAAAGTTTCGGCTCTGGATATGGCAGCTTCAGGGGTGAATCTGAAGAAGTTGGAGGAGCTCCGATCCTTCTCCGATTACTATGAGCCGTTGCTTGAATTCATCGCGAATATTTCAGAAGAAAGAGTGATTCTAGTTGCGCATAGCATGGGTGGATATGGAATTTCTATCGCCATGGAAAAGTTCCCTGAGAAAATATCAGTCGCAGTATTTGCCGCCGCTGGAATGCCTGGTTCCGATTTGAATTACAAGGCCATTGATGCCAAGGTACTAACTCACTCATCCTATTTCTTCTTCTTTTCGATTTGTTAAATAGGATTCCGATCTGATCTGATCTGTTCTGATAACACATTTAATACAGTATTGGGAAATATTCAAGATCTATGAATCGACGGAGGACACTCAGTTCATCTTTGGCAATGGACCAGACAATCCTCCGACGGCAATACTCCTCGGCCCTAACCAGATGGCTTCAAGATTATACCGTTTATCTCCACCTGAGGTATCTTCCTTTTTAATTTAACACTAATTTAATGTTAATTAGCCTCATAATTATGTTCGGGAAATAAACACTGTTGTTTTTTATTTTTATTTTTATTTGGCTAAATTACAATACGGACTCAATTGATAAACTCTTTATACATTTAGACCAATTACATACAAAACTAGACACTTTCAGATTAGACTTTCCTTAAATACTCTTATTATATAAAAATCCACATAGATTCAAGTTGACGAATGCAAAATGTTATAGGTTGGGAAACTTTGTTTGATAGCATGATCTATCACTTCAATCGCATCTGTTCTACTCCTTGCAATCTTATAAAAAACCTCTGTTACATGCATATGTAATGACACCAACCATTCTTCTATTTTCCCGGTAATTTCCGCAAGTTCCGCCACCTGTAGAGTTATTTCATCCATTTTTCCGTCTCCTAATTGAAACTCTTCTATGAATTCAATCAAACTTTGCCCAATTTTTCCATCCTCTACACTTTATCTAATAACCCATGAGAACATTTTTCTTTCATTCTTCCTCAATTTTTTTACTGCAATCCAATCATACTTTGTGCTCATGTAAATTGTTTTAGAATCTGAAAATGATTAGCCAATCCATTCCTCTTTTGACACGGTAGAGCCACTACTCAATATGTTTTCTAAGTTTATGATTAGTAGTTTACGATTTTGCTTCACAGTTGGATCAACTGCGAAGTTCAACTGCTAATTAGTAGTTGACCACATTGCTAAATAAAATTGTAAACTGCGAATGTATCGAGTTGGATAAAATCTCCAAATATCATTCGATAAAAGTACAAATTAACTTAAAATACCAAAAACTAACGTATAGAAATGAATTTATGGATATTGGTTTGATGTATGAAATTGAATTTGGATCTCAAAGGATGAGAAGCGGAGTGAAAAAATTGGTTAAACCATAATATATATAGTAAATGCATTTTGGGAAAGTCTAATTTGAAAGTGTCTAATTTGGTAAGGGAATAATATAATGAGTCTAAATATGTAAACGAGTCTATCAATTGAATTGGTTTTGTAATTTACCTTTTTTATTTTCATTCATTAATCTGATAATCTGATAATTTGATTTATGATTATTAATGATATGCAGGATTTGGAACTAGGAAAATTGTTGGTGAGACCTATCCCAGTATACAATAATGCAGAAGCTAATGATGAAATAATGGTGTTCAATAAGGAAAGACATGGATCGGTGCCACGCTTTTTCATAATTTGTGATGAACAACATTGTGAAGAACAGAGATGGATGATTGAAAATAATCCTCCACATGAAGTCAAGCTAATCTCCGGCTCTGATCATATGGTCATGTTTTCTAAACCTCAAGAACTAGTTTTTTACCTTTTGGAAATCGGAGAAAAGTACTTCTGAATTTGTATAAATTATGGGAAATCTCCGATATAATATTATATTAATGAGTAGGATTATACAAATTTATGTGTTTGATAGATACACCAAATCTAAATTTTTGGTGGTGGGTTTTGTAAATATAAATTTTATTAGTATATATGCATCTTAATGAGCATGTAGAATTTGCTCATTCATCGTTAGATCTAGGCTTATTAGAATCATAATGTGGAGATCCAAAACATCCTGAGGCTTAGATTTAATAAGTCTATATCTAACGGTGAATGAACAAATTCACTTGCTCATTAAGGTGCATGTAAAAATTCTGAGTATACATGTATGATGCTATAGTGCTAAGGATTCATTAGATTTATACTTTTTTTTAAGGGTTAAGGTGCAAAAATACCCCTAACGTTTTGGGTCAGGAGAAATTTTACCCCTAACGTCTAAAATGGTGCAATTTTTCCCCTAACGTTTGTAGCCAAGAGCAATTTTACCCCTAACGTTAGTAATTTGGGTCAATTTCAGACACTATTATAAAACACACATATTTTCATTCATTATTTTGCACCAATTGCATATCAATTCATTCTAAAAAAAAGATTTCTTGTTTTTTGTAATTTAATAATAGAATTGGAGATTAATATTTATAAATTCGGTGAATTTTTTGAATTTTTTTGTCTAATTCGTACAAAAGACATTATATTTTTTTTTATTTTTTTTCACATCCCAACATATGTTTATGATTTGTTACTGATAAAATGACGCACATGTGAAGTGTAGATGATAAGATTCATGACCGAGAAAACAGTTTGATGAATTATTTCTGAAATTGACCCAATTTATCAACGTTAGGGGTAAAATTGCTCTTGGCTATAAACGTTAGGGGTAAAATTGCACCATTTTGGACGTTAGGGGTAAAATTGCTCCTGACGCAAAACGTTAGGGGTATTTTTGTATCTTAACCCTTTTTTTAATTTAAAATCTAATATACATAAAATTTAATTTAATTATTTATTGATTGGATAAAAAAATCAAATTAACTTTTGGAGTAATTCATAGAGAATGAATATTTTAGTAATTATATTATTGTGAAATAAGTACAAAGTTAGTCCTGAAATTGGAGATATCAGCACACAGGTTAGCATCCTACAAGCATTCTGGAGGTATATCAAAGGCAGACACAACAAAGAAACTCTCGAGCGAGCGGCAATGCTAATTTGGTCCATCTGGAACGACAGGAATGCGATGGTGTGGGAAAATCGCATATCCCTGCCCTCTATTTCTTACTGCAATGCCACGACCCTACTCAGCAGATGGCGCCAGGCACAAGCAAGAGGCAGCGCGAGCTCAAACCCGAGTGTGGAAGAGAAGTGGAAAAAACCGCCGATAGGACTGGTAAAGTTGAACTTTGATGCGGCGATTTTCCCAAATTCTGGACGAACAGGGTATGGATTCGTGCTACGAGACCAATATGGCAAGTTCTTAGCGGCAGGGAATGGATTACTGCGAACGGCCTTGGATCCTTTAGTTGCGGAAGGGATGAGTTGCCGAGAAGCGTTAAGTTGGATAAAACGGGAAGCAGTTTAAAATGTTCAATTGGAATCAGATTCGCAACTCTTAGTAATGGCTATCAATAACCCCATTGAGTTAGTTTCTCCCTTTGGCATTGTAGTAGAGGATTGTAAAGCTATGATCTCCGAACAGGGGATTAAGGCTGTCTTATTTACTAAAAGGTCTGCGAACCATGTTGCCCATTTATTAGCCCGGGCAGCAGGTTCAGAGTCTAACAGTGAGGTTTGGACAAATGACCCCCTCAATTTATTTGTAACGCGCTTAACTTGGATAATGAATAAACTTTAGTTATTTGTCAAAAAAAAAAAAAAGTACAAAGTTAGTCTAGGACAATGTATGGTCATTCCGAACAAAAGATTTAGCCCAAATTTATAAAACAATACACTTTTAAACTTAAAATTTAACCGATCATACAATTTTAAATTTCATTAAGATGAGTTTTTTTCATATGAAATTTCATGTTTTAACGACTCTCCAACCTCCAGCATTTTAAAGGATTGAAATTTCACATCTTCTGTTAATAAAAAAAGGGTACATAATTTATTAGTCCCCACCTTTTTACGTAACACACTGTTTAGTCCTCCTATTTTGAAAAACATATTATAAAGTCTCTCACTTTTATCAATATTAATGTTTTGGTTCTTTTTGTCTATTTTTTTAGATTTTTGACCGAACTTATATTAGCTTTCAAGACAACTATAGTACAATACAAAATGACTATGTTATTTTGTTATTTTCCGTCTATTTGTTTATGGAACATATAACGGTTAAAAGTCTAAAAAAACTAGACAGAATGATCAAATGGTTCATAGTACAAAAGATAGTGACATTATAATGTGTTTTTCTAAATAGGAAGACTAAACAATGTGTTAGGTAAAAAATAGGGGACTAATAAATTATTTACCCATGAAAAATAATAACTCATTTTTTGTTAATTAGGTTTGAAAATGCAATGTATGGTGAATTTTAGGTTTAAAATTGTATTTCTTTATACTTAGAGGCTGAACTTTAAGGATGTATTCTTAAAAAAATGTCATGTTAGTCCTTTGAAGTTGCTTTTTATGATACAGATTAGCCACATATGGAGTGGTTAAAGTGATTTAGGACTCGTTTGTTTCACATGTTTCTATTTGCTGTTACTGATATGTAGCAGATATTAGTTGATTTTTCTGTTAAAACACATCTTGTCTCGTATTTAGAATTATAAGACAAAAAGAGTTTCGAAAAATGAAAATAAGTTGGCATTATTAATCCATGAACTTACTTAAAGTGATATATGTCATAACTTATCTCAACCTCTTTTTGTCTTCTCATGTGGTCTTAGAGCATTAATAAGACATTATAAGCAAGTTCGGACTAATGAGACATCCATAAAGTTAAGGGGACCAATCAGTTTTTTCTGGCCAAGTTAACGAGGCTGATGTACTAAGGCTTATTGTTAAGAGAAAATTTGTTAAATAAATTTGGGAGGCTTTTGTGGTGCATGTTAATAATTATAAATTAGAGGTGTATTTCTTATTTATTATTAAATTCAGATACATGTTAATAATTATGAATTGGAGGCCCGCTTAGGCAGTCTCCCCTAGAGCTGCTCCTGAACACAAAAACACCTCTAACATTATGTGGTAAAAGAAATTTTATCTATCATTAATAATCATTTTCTTAGTTATAAATCATATTATTTACATTGTATACGTGCGTCATGTTATCATTCTCAATAATAAATTATATATATATATATTCAAATTTATTCTAAAATTGTAAAAAACAATAAATTTGTAAAAAAACAAAAATGCTTTCTTTTTGGACTAATTGATATGGAATTGCGAAAGAATAAAAGAACACAATATATATATTTTTTTCAATGATGTCTGAAATTATTGGTCCAGTTTGTTAATGTTAAACTTTCAATTATATTTTTTTATAATGTTAGAAGTAAAATTACTCTTAATTGACAATATTAAAAATATTTTTGTGCATTATTCTCAAATATATATAATTACATATGAGAATTTCATAATTGAATGTATAATTTCTATTAGTAATTTTATTATATTCAGAATCTAAAACCGATTTTACTCCAGTGATGGACTTTGTCACCGAATTATCCGTACGATGCTTCCATTTTTTTCTTTAACATATTTTTTATTCAAGTGTATTTGTGGAGTTCTTATATTAAGTACCGGGTCTTCCATGCCATTTGGAGGACCCCAATTCAAATTTGGACACGTATATTGTGGTATCATTTAATACTAAAAACAATGGCCCTCTTAAAATAACCGATAACCGAACCGAAGTTTTAGTTTGATTCGGTTATTTTAACATTCTGGTTCGATTTGCTTTTAATTTTAGTTTAGTTTGGTAATCAGTTATCGGTTCGGTTATTGAAAAAATATATCGGTATAACCGATAACCGAACTGAACTTATTATATAAATATAAAAAATATAACTTTATTTTTGCATATATAAATAACTTATAAAATATAAAATCCAACCGCTAAAAAATATACTTTTATCTTTATATATATAACTTTTATACAAGAGCATTATTTGAAAACCAATTAAACAAAAATATACAAAAATTAAATATTATGAGTTTTCGGTTATTCGGTTTGTAACTGAACCGAACCGAAAATTTTCGATTAAATAAAATTCGGTTACCAATCTTATTCGGCTCGGTTCGGTTATAAAAAAAGCACCAATTTCGGTTCGGTTAACCAAAAGTTCGGTTCGGTTAGTAATCGAACCGAACCGAACCGATGCTCAATCCTAGTACATATGAGCTGCCTTTATAACATGATGGTAGAGTTCTTGTGGCTTACATTAACATATTACATATGATCAAAAGTTGATCTCAATCACATGTTCAATCCCACTGAACTTAATGATCCAATGTTGGAAATCTTTTATTAACACTTGGTCATTGTCGCAGACGATATAAACTCAGTTCATTGATCCATATTTTTCATAGTAAACTTCTCTGCGGTAGCTAAACCTGCTACGAAATGACGATGGTCTGTATAAATTTTTTTCCAACTTAAGATCCTTCAATCATCCACACCATTATGAAATTAATTAATCCATTAATCAGTACAAATTTTAAATAATAATAATAATAATAATATTTTTTTTTTTGAAAATAAAAGTAACCCTAGACTCTCCTTCTTTTTATGGTCTCTTTCCTTCCCAAAATGCAAATCCTAGACTCTTCTTCTTTTATGGTTGTCATTCTCATGTCTCTTCCCTCTGTTTTTGCAATGAGAACCACTAATTTTAGTATCCTTAAATTTTAATTCTAAAATAATTAATTAACTAGGATAATAAAATTAATTTAAAATTTTAATTTATAATAGGAAAAAGTTAGATAAATTAATTACAATAATAATACATATTAATAATTAGAATTTCTTGACCTGCTTAAGTGATGTCTTCAGTGGAGTAGCCAAAAATTTATACTTAGACGGGTTAATTTTAGCTGCGCGGTTGGAGTAATTTTCGAAAGTCCAGCCTCTAGGGCTGGACAATTTTTTTTTAGCCTCTAGCACATTAAAGTATCATCATTTTTATGTGTTATCTAAATAATTAAAAGTGTCCAACGTGAAAAGAATAGACATATTTGATTTTCTATAAGTTCAATGCTAATTTCTAAAAAAATTATAACATTTTTATATTTATTTTTTGTTTTAATTTTCATAAATTAAAATTTAAATTTTTTTTTTTATGAAAATTGGACTGAGCTGCTACAACACCTAGGCATCCTAACTAGGTTGGCACCCCGGGAACTGCAGCTGCAAACCCGAATATATTAAATAAAATTAAAAAGTACAAAGAGAGAGGAGGAAAATTAGAAGGAATGCAAATGTGAAATGGTACAAATATCATAAAAAAAAAAAATTAAAGGCTGGCAGAAAGCAGACAGTGAAGACTACCAAACTAAGTCCGGAGATGATACTCCATATCATGCTAGTGAGTCTGCAGCTCCATTACCTTCGCGGTAAATATGGGTAGTCATAACTGTTGAATTTTTATGATTAAAATTTTAATACTATTTATTTATTTATTTATTATTATTATTATTATTTATTATTATGACTTGTTAAAAGTTGGTTTCTATTTTGTTGGTTAGTGCTATTCTTTCTCCTAGCTTTTAGCACAAAAATTTACAACGATGATATTCAAATTACTATATAAATGGTTGGTTTCATTTCATATAAGACATATATGGCAGACAAGTTCTATATCAATTATTTTTTGCAAAATTATAAGTTTCACGAATATGTGATTTTTGATTTTTGCTTTAAAACCAAAATGACTTCTTTGGTATTATTTTTATAAATTTCTTTCACTCTCATTATTGTTCGAGCATTGAGAATAATCGGTTCGGGAGATTCTTAGTCGCACATAAGAATTTCAGCAGATTGAAGTGTATATTGCGAGAGAGACGTGGTTGACAATTACTCGGTGCAGACAGGCCGTTTTCTCTCAAAGGACAGCGCAATTCAGCGTGCTTCAATCTACCAATTCACAGGCTTCTCTAATCCTGAGTTTTAATTTGTTGTTATTTTGTTGATATTATTGTCATTATTATTGTAATCAATTTTTTTGATATGTTCGGTTACTATATTTTGAATTAATCGAATATAATAATTTATTGTGATTTGATTGACCATAAAATATTTTCCAATAATCTTTGAGAGAAAAATGTGTATTTTCATTATTGGTTCAATCAAATCTTTTTTCTAGTAACTTGGTATTTTTGGGTTCGTAATAATAAGTGTAATTCTTTTATTGAATTGGCATTTTATATGATGATGTAGTGATAATACTTTCATAATTGTTCGTCTAACTGTTTCAAATTATATTTGCATATTTGTAGGATTTTGTCATTTAAATATTTATTTATTTATTATTCTACTTTGACTTGTTAAAAGCTTTGTTAATGTTCAGATCAGTGGAGCTTTTAATGGCTATGTTTTCTCCTTTATTTTAACTCCAATTTTCAGCCACTAACGTTAATTAACGTTTATTTTTGTATTTTCTTTTTAGAAAAACAAAGATAGATGAACAAAGGATATATTATGATGTTTTAGACTATAGAGTAAGGTTCTATCAATTTCAATAAATAATTTTATATTTCATTCAAATATTGACAGTTATACATGTATATGTGTATAGTTGAATGAGTTGATTAATGTGTAAATGTGTTTAAAATTGTGTGTTTGTGTGCTCGTGTGTTGACACGTTATAATATTATGACTATCATATTTTGTTACACATTAGATTGTTATGATTTTGATAAGTTCATACCTCTTATTTACATTTGTGTTGTGGCTTGTCTCTGTGGGGTTTTGATTAAATTTTGTAAATTATATTTCTTATTTTTATTGGATTATTTGATAGTAGATTTCAAGATCCCATTAGAGCTTCATTACTGGTTTAAGAGATATTGAGTATACCATGATTATTAGAATTAATATTGGGTTATCACTACTTGAATATTCAATATCTATGATATTTATTCATATGACCGGTTTTGTTATATTTGACATTGATATTGGAAGCCACTTGAGAATTGGACATGAATAACATATTATCTATTACCTTATGCTGTTTTTGTTTAAATTTTCTCTAAATGATAGTCATATCTTTAGTTAGAGTCATGTTGAATAATACATTATGTTTTGAGTTTGAGAAGCAGATTCAACACAGTGATCCTCCTAGCAAGAAGAAGGGCTAAGTCCCAGGAAGGAAAAGAAAAACCGAAAACTTATGGGACTATATGGGGAGTTTTACGCGATCATGTCAATGTCTGTTATAATATGTAGCTAAGTGGCTAGTTGAGTTGTTGATTTCTCTTGTTGTATTCTATTATTGCAGTTATCTTAAACTCTTAATCATAATTTTTGTTTTTGTCAAAGCATGTACAGAAGCTAAAGAAAGGAGTATATAATCAGAGAAGATTTACTATTTGTTTCTTCGATCAATGTTGTGGAAATGCATAATTAGGGAATAAATATATTTTGTTTCTCTAATCAATTTTGGACAAATTTCCATTATTACCTTTTCTTGCTATAATATATATGTAGCAGAATATGTTCTCTCGTAAGCAATCGGCAAGGCTAAGAGAAATATTAGAAGACTATTGACCGTTGGACATAAATTTATTATTTAATGGTGTTATCTGTTTGGATTTTGTCAGGTTTGAAAATAATGTAGCGGATCCGCTCAACAAAGAATTGACAAAGCCTACACATGCTAAAAGATTGATGCATCAATGAACGTTTATTTTTTAAATTGAGGGGGATGGAACTGTGATAACCCGCGAAGCCCAAAACGGGTTATATTCATTTCGCAAGCCCAGCCCATATTAAAGCCCCATGGGCTAAGATTGGACGGGACCCGAATGAAGGAAGCGGGCACAGCGAGTAAACCGCCCCGAATTCCTAAACGGAGCGTCAAGACTCCCACTCAGAACCACGTTCGTTGCCATGAAAGCCACGAAAGGGACATGGCCTAAAAAGGGATAACCGCCCTCAGAACGTGGCCCACTAAGGAGTAACCGCCCTCGGCGGTTACCCAAAAAACACCTATAAAAGGCCTTAAGAATAAGGGGGGAGGTACGTTCACATTTTTTCCCACAAAGCTATTGCTAAATTATAGACTCATTCTTACAAAAACTGACTTGATCGTCGGAGAGTTTTCCCGGAGATCCTGTCTCCGGTTTTGTTTTGCAGGTAACTCCGGCAAAGAATATCAAAGCGGATCCAGCAAGTTATCATTGGTGCGGTGAGCGTGGACCTTTTTTACCAACATTTGGTTAAAGGTATGCGAAGAACATGTCAGAACCATCACGAACGACCGGCGTTACCACTAGATCAACCAGTATGAACTCCAGGGGACCTCGGATTGCGAATTCGCAACCTGCAAGTACACAGCCTGTGGTGCCTAGCTCATCGGGTCCTTCGGGACAATTGAGTCCCTTATTGGAAGTCCAAGTGCAAACTGAGATGGAAATGTCCAATAGTGATTTCGTGCAGATGGCAGGACAAGTCTTGGCTTCGAACATGAGCCAGGCGGCTGGAGATCGAATGATTAATTTACTAACTGCCCTCGCCGAACACAATACCGCCGTGGCGGCTGCTCCTCAAGAACCTGTGGTCACAATCACCGACTATCCCTGTCATATCAGCCCTCCCGCAGCCATCTCAGGCGCCAAATCAAGTGGGCCAGAGTAGTCGCACAAACCCACACAGCCACCCGAGCAACTACTCGCACCCAAATCTCATTACGACGATACATCCGACCTGGCAGCCATCCCAACCGTTGCCAGGAGTGCAACGCACTCTTCCGCTACAGCAAGTGGAACCTTTTCCTCACAGACATTCGGAGTTGATGACTCCTGGGCGAGAGCACACATGGAACTTTGATCCTATAACGGGACAGCGGTTAGTCCCCCAACAGGCACACGTCTCAACACCGATGGGCGGATGGATGCCATCCAGAATTCACCAGCAGCGGATGGAAGAGGTCCGGCGAGTACCCGATATTGACTTAGAAGATCAATTATGGAGCATGATGGAGCGAATGGGGTACTCACCTCGGCCGAGAGCAGAGGTCCAGAGCGATTCGCCTTTTGCCCCTTCGTTGCGGGAATTCATTCCAGATCACAGAATCAAAGCACCTGCCATACCAAAATACTATGGGGATCCAAATTCTGACCCTGAGGCTCATGTCAGGAACTACAGAGAGTTAATGGATGTTGCAGGGGCAAGCGAAAGCATAATTTGTAGGTTATTCTCGACAACTTTGGGCGGAGCCGCATCTGATTGGTTTCGATCTTTACCCGCAGAATCTATTCACAATTGGCATCAATATAGTCGGGATTTCTGTGCGAAATTTGTGGGCTGTAAGGCAGCGGATGTGACGGATAGGCAGTTGAAGGAGATCAAACAGAGGAACTATAATTCCCTAAGGGAATTTGTTGTCGCATTCAACGATATTCTAGTGCGATTGCAAAACCCGGATATCGTGAGCATCCGCAACATCATGGCAGATGGAACCACAGATTGGAGTATGCGGGAGGAAATCATCCGCAACAAGCCGCGCACAGTGGCCGAACTCATGAAAATAGCAAAGGAATTTATGGAAGTGGATGATGTCAACAGGGAACATAGGGCTCAAACTCGGCGAGAAAGAGATGCCGCTAGAACCACTTCGGACAGTCGGTGTCAGACCCAGTCCAAAAGTAATTTTGTTCGAAGAGGCGATCGTCCCTTTCAAGGTGGAGGATATCACACGCCACTAAACATGACTCGCCAAGAGGTGTTACTTTGGATCGAAAAGAGCCCCTTGAAGAAGGATGTGCGGTTCCCCGAGGTGAAAGGCCAAACCAGTTTGGGGCGCTATCCCAGTAAGTATTGCAGGTTCCACAGGTTGAATGACCATGACACAGATGATTGCTACAAACTGAAGAAGGAAATAGAAAAACTGATCGAGAGAGGCAAGCTGAGTCAATTTGTAAGAAAAGAAACAGCTGATGAGAAAACAACGCTCCCGCATGAGGGAGAAACACGGCCAGAAAAGAAGCAGAAGAAAGGGGTGATAAACGTGATAGCAGGCGGAATCTACGAGCCTCCAACAAAAAGAACTCGCCGTGAACGGCGAAAGAGCAACACACATAGGGGGGATGCCCTCAATTACTCATTTGCGAGAATCACGGAGCCACATGCGGATGCCCTGGTGATCACGATGGCCGTTGAAGGATGGGACGTCAAGCGGGTCCTTATCGACACAGGCAGTTCTTGCAACGTCATTACCCGGACAGCATTCAACAAGTTGGGAATCAACGACGAGCGGGTGGAACACACCTTCATGGATGTTACTGGTTTTGGGGGTCAATCCTCCCAAACAAGTGGGCAGGTGGTGTTGGAGGCAGAAATGGGCGATAAGAATCTAAAATGGCGAGGTGATTTAGAATTCGCAATTGTTGATCTCCCACTGGCCTACAACATAATTCTGGGACGGCCATTCCTGTCGGAGACGGAGTCGCTCATCTCAATGAAGCATTTAACGTTACATTTGCCAACACACCAAGGGCGAGTCATAGTTGAAGGTGATCAACTTGTATCTCAACAGGCCTATACATTATCACTTGAACCAAAACCGGAAGAGGAGGATAAAGTCGAAGAGAAGCTACCGGCGGAAGCATTGGGAGAAACGGAACTATTCGCCATCTCGAATGATAAGAACGTGCGAATAGCGGCTGGACTCTCAGAAGAAACAAAGAAAGCCATTACCGAGGTATTGATCCAATGTGAGTCGGCATTTGCCGCCCCGAATGAAGTGCTAAAAGGAATAAGCCCAGACGTAGCAACCCATCGGTTGAATGTAGACAAAGGGGCAACCGCAGTGCGGCAAAAGAAGAGGGGACATGCTCCTGAGCGGCAAAAGGCGATTGAAAAAGCAGTGGCGGACTTGCTAAGGTCGGATGCGATTCGAGAAGTCACCTATCCGGAATGGCTAGCCAATGTGGTGCTAGTCAAAAAGCCGAATGGAACGTACAGAATGTGCGTCGACTTCAAAGACTTGAACAAGGCATGTCCGAAAGATATGTATCCACTTCCTAACATTGATATATTGGTAGATGGAACTGCAGGATATGAAGCTTTATCATTCACCGACGTGAAATCCAGTTACTATCAGATACCCATGGAGAAGGCGGATGAAATCAAAACATCATTCATAACTCACCAGGCGACTTATTGCTTCAAGGTGATGCCATTTGGATTGAAAAATGCGGGAGCAACATACCAGAGGATGATGAACAAGATATTTTCAGACAAATCCGGCGAGAACTTCTCGATCTATGTTGATGACATGATCATCAAAAGCAAGAAAATGCAAGACCACCCGCGGGATATCAAAGAAATCCTAGAAGTGTTGATCAAATATGGCCTCAAATTGAACCTAGAGAAATGCACATTCGGAGCAAGAGCGGGAAAGTTCCTAGGTTTCATTGTTAGCGGCAAAGGGGTTGAGGCGAATCCTGAGAAGGTTAAAGCAGTAATGGAGATGAAGACGCCAAGGAACATAAGGGAAGTACAGAGACTGAACGGGCGGTTGGTGGCATTAGGGCGATTCATATCATGCTCAGCTAGGCGATGTCTACCTTTCTACAATGCCATCAAAAAATCCAAGTCCTTTGAATGGACGCCGGATTGTCAAGAAGCATTTGAGGGGATAAAGCGATTACTATGTTATCCGCCCTTAATGAGCAGGCCGGAAGACGGAGAAGATTTGTTTCTTTATGTATCCGTCACCAGCATGGCGATATGCACTGTGATGGTGCGAGAAGAAGAAGGGCAACAATATCCAGTATACTACGTGAGCAAAGTCTTGAAAGACGCAGAACTCCGGTATTCGAAGTTGGACAAAATGGCCCTCGCAGTGATAACCACGACGGCTAGATTGAAACCATACTTTCAGGCGCATACTATCATTGTGAGAACTGGCATCCCAATGCGAAAGGTATTACAGAAACCTGACGCATCCGGCCGGTTGATGGAATGGTCAATTTGCCTGGGAGAATTCGATATTCGCTACGAAGGGAGACCAGCGCTAAAGAGCCAAGTACTCGCCGATTTCGTGAACGAATTCACCTGGGATGACGATGAATGTCCGAAGGCACAAAAAGAAGAGTGGAGCATGTACACAGATGGGGCATTATCTACAGATGGAGCTGGGCTGGGAGTCGTCATTAAGGGCCCGGAGGTTATTCGCCTGTGCTATGCAGCAAAATTAACTTTCTAAACTACCAATAATGCCGCAGAGTATGAAGCAATGATATGCGGATTGAAGTTGCTCAATGAACTCACCCCAGAAAGAGTGGTAATCTACAGCGATTCCAAACTCATGATAAACCAGATCACAAAAAATTATCTGGTGAAACAGGAGGAGCTAGTAAAATACCATCAGGTAGTCGACAGATTGACACAAGAGTTAACGCACAAAGGAGTCGTTTGGGAGATGGTGCATGTTCCACGAGGCCAAAATGCAAAAGCTGACGAATTGGCAAAAGCAGCGGCAAGTAGAGAACCATGGAGTCAAAAAGCATGCAGCTTGGAAATAAAATCGGCACCAGCATTCGAGGTTGATCAGATTATGATCATCGAGGAACTGGAAGACGATGAAGATTGGCGGATGCCAATCCGTCAATATCTGGAGCAGGGAGTTTTGCCGGTTGATAAGAGCTTAGCCAGAAAAATAATTGGGCAGTCGGCACGATACTCAATGCGGGATGGAACTTTGTATCGGAAATCGTACACATGTCCATGGTTGAAATGCGTTAGTCGCAATGAAGGAGACTATGTGCTGCGAGAACTACACGAAGGAATTTGTGGCGCGCACGAAGCTTCGGCGGCATTGGCAAGAAAGGTCAAACTGATGGGATACTACTGGCTCAAGGTGGTGGAAGATTCCCAGAAGATAGTTGCGGAATGTCACAACTGTCAAATCCATGCGAATGAAAAGCATGTTCCCGGAGCTGAACAAATCACTATAATGACGGCGTGGCCATTCGCAACATGGGGAATTGATATAGTGGGTCCATTCCCAGAAACAACAAAGAAAAGGAAGTATTTGATAGTCGCAGTGGACCACTTCAGCAAATGGGTAGAAGCGGAGGCAGTAACCGCACAAACACCTGAGCGAATGATCGAGTTCTTACGAGAGAACATTATCATGCGATTTGGGATCCCGCAGAAGCTTATAACCGACAATGGCACCCAGTTCAACTGTGCCAAGTTCAAAACATACTGCGAAAGCATGGGAATCAAGAATCATTTTTCTTCTGTAAACCATCCCCAATCAAATGGTATGACGAAGGTTACCAACAGGGCCATGGTTCAAGGCATCAAGAAGCGGCTAGGTGACAAAAAAACAGGTTGGGCGGATGAGATACCCCATATGTTGTGGGCATACAGAACCTCTGTAAAGGCAGCAACAGGCGAAACACCTTTCTCGCTAGTTTATGGAGCCGAAGCAGTCCTACCTGTTGAAATCAAGTCGCCCACAGATCGGACAATTTATTATTGCGACACACAAAATCCTATCAACATCAGAGATGCTTTGGATTCTGTGGAGGAACGAAGAGAAAAAGCTTACATGCGAATGGCAATGTACCGCAATAGAATCAAGAAATACCATGACAGAAGAATGCGAAAAGTAATAATCAACGAGAACGACTTGGTCTTGAAAAAAGCGGATAAAATACAATCCAGAGATGGCAAAGGCAAGCTGGGCGTCAACTGGATCGGACCATACAAAGTATCCAAGAAGCTGGGACCAGCCACTTTTGAAATAGAAGAAATGAGCGGAAAGAAGCTCCCGCGCACCTGGAATCTAGGGAATCTACGCCTATATAGAAAGGCCGAGTAGTTCGAGGAAATGACGAGTACTCTTTTTCCTTTTATGAGTTTTTCCCACTGGGTTTTCTGATAAAAGGTTTTAATGAGGCTTCGATCCTGCACAATTGGTGTACATATGTAATAAACTTATTCTCGTCATCAATAAAAGTTATTACATTCACTCAATATGTTACAACAAAATGCGGATTCTTTACAAAAACACATAAATGTGTTGCCTCTTAAAGAAAAGCGGATGCATGATTACGCATCACTCACAAAAAACCTTAGGGTTAAAATAAAAAACACATAAATGTGTTGCCTGTTAAAGAAAGGCGGATGCATGATTACGCATCACTCGCAAAACCTTATGATCAAAACTTATGATTATTTTCGAAAGAAGAATTATAAGTTAAGGCATAAAATTAAGCGAATAAACGAGTACTCAAAATTGCAAAAAGGGTCTGGCCACCCTAGCTATGAAGAAACACAAATATGGAGTCGGCAAAAGGACAAAGGGCACATATAAAGGGCAAAAAAGTGACAATCACACACATATGAAAAGCAACAACCGAAAGAAAATATATATATCAGAGCGGTTTGTTACATGGTTTTTACATACAAAAGTCCAAATATAAGTTAAGCTATGCTACAGCTTCCTCTCCTTCGCCCCTAATGCCCTACTGGACTGCGGCGACTCCCTCATCTCCTCCGGTAGGAGGATCTACTTCAAGCGAATCCTCAACCCTTGAATCGGTAACCGCTTCAGTAACCTCTTCGGTGAGAGGTACCTCTTGCACAGGTTGAGAAACGGCTTGGGGTGCCTCTCCTTCCGCGGGCTGAATAGGGATCTCGCAGCTAATCGGAGGATCCTGAAGACTCTTCCAATCTAAGAAGAGTACCTCATCCATATCAGCATCCTCGGCTTCCAGCTTATCCCACTCCCCAGTTAAATCCTTTTCAGGGATGGGAACTTTGGGGCGGTTAAGTACTAGACCCTGATGCCCGTGCTCATAAGCCGCATGAATCCGCTCCCCATACCAGTAGATGCGGGCGCCATCTTCAGCCAAAATCTCCTCAACCCTCTTCTTTTGGGCCTCCTTGAAAGCAGCTAGGTCGTCGAGGGCTTTTTGCAGTTCATCGGATTTGGCCTGAAGGGATTTAAGGGCCTCCTCCTTCTCGCCCACGGCCTTCTGACAGGTGCCCTATAGGACCTTCACCTTCCCTTGGACATCATCATAAAGCGACTTCTGAGTCGCCAATTCCGTACCAAGACTTTCCAACTCCTTGGCTCGCTCTGCATCCCTTCGGAGAATGCCCTCAGCGAAATTGATAATCTGCATATAACACGTCTCACAAATAAAAATGGGCGAATAGAAATATGCTGTTACAATGAACACAAGATATTTGAAAGCAAAGGACAAAGCAATAATATACCTCTACAGAACGCTTCTCGATCCCTTCCACAGCAGTAGGGAGCGGTACTTGCTCGCGCACACGGGAGGCAGAGGGAAGTCGCCCGAGGACATTGCATATGGAAGATACAATATCCTTGCAAGAGAAGTTCACGGCCAGGCCGAAAGTCCTAGTCCACCATCCGCTAATATCGGGGATTGGCTGCAAAAGCATAAAGAAAAATATTAAGAGAACGACAGATAGCTCATGAGGAAAAAGTAGCAATACGAGAGGGAGTAGATCAAGATACCTCGTGAATGGGGGTACTGCTCTTTCCTTTAGACGAGGCGGATACAGGTGCGCCGCCAACAGTAAAGGACACAGAAGTGTTCTTCTTTTTAGAACGAGAAGACTCTGTATCCGCACTTATCTTCCGCTTCCTGGTTAAAGGAAGATCCTCAGAGGCAGAAGCGGGACCTTGTGAAGCGGAAGCCCTAACCTGGGAAGCCGCCCCAATAGAAGGAATCGTCCCTCCAGAAGGATCCGCCCCTACAACGGAAGCGGTTTCCGTCATCCGCTTCTTTCTTCTCGCCAGGGCTTTAGCCTCCCGATCTGCAGCGATTTGAGATAAAGGATCACCCCTGCAAAGGGTTAAAAGAAACCATCAACTCGGAAATAAAAAGTACCTTGCACAAAAACGCGGTAAGGAATATAGACAACGCGATCCCCCTCGCGGTACGCAATCGCTACTCGGCTCCTTAGCATATGAAAGGCCTGATCGTATGTCCATACAAAAGGAGGAGTGCTCTTCAGGAACTTGATAACGGCGGATTCTTCCTTGCTGGGATACCCGAAGTTCAAACTCTTTACGTTGGGTCGGCTCCAGCAACAAAGGAAGTTCAGGTTTTCCTCATTAAACTTGATAAAAAAGTAAGATCGATCCCACTCGCGGATCTTGTTCAGCTTCTAGTCAAAACCATAGTATCCGCTCTGGCGGATGAAAGTGAAATACCCCGCCGAGCTTTTGAAATGGTGGAGCTTGGAGAAGATTTTGAGCGAAAAGGGAACCTCCAAACAATCCGCCAAGAATTTGTCCAGAGTCAAATCGGCCCAGCCGTTAGGATGCAATTGCCCGGGCGCGATTCCGTAACCGCCTAAGACGGAAGCAATCTCATCCGCTAGCGGATAAGTGAAGCCGCAGATAATCTGGGCCACGAAAATAGTGAAGTACCCCTTTGGGTAATCGCCCAGTCCCCTATCCTCCCCAGGAATGATAGTCTCGAGACCTCGGAGCCAGGGATAATGCTCCCGCAAATCATCGATTGTCTCTTGACAAACCAGACTTCCCGACCTGTCCTTCTTTGGTAACAAACGAGGGGTTGGGACAGGTGGCGGAATCAACTTTTTGGGGTCAAAACCTAAACCCTCGTCGGTTGTATTCGCCAGATGAAGGAAGTCGGCGGGATGAGAATTACACCTAGGAGAGCTGGTTGAAGCTTCCTCAACCATCTCTTCGACATCGTTAGAGACCTCGCGGACATAATCATCGTCAAACGGCGCGAAGTCGAGGTCTGACATGATCGATAAAAGGAAAACAGAAGCAAAAAGCCGAACAAGGAACAAATGTGAAAAGAAAAACTTACATGAAAAAGACAACACAGTGAAGTGACGGGATTAAGAGGTCAACGCCGGAAAAGAAGTAACGGAATTAAAAGGTCGACGCCGGAGAAAACGAAAGAGGGGAAATGCACAAATTCAAAACTTTGAAATAATCGGACAAAGACGAAGCGTCCCCTATAAAAAGACCCTAAAAGGGCTCTTGCTAGACCAAGGGGGAGGCATGTGATAACCCGCGAAGCCCAAAACGGGTTATATTCATTTCGCAAGCCCAGCCCATATTAAAGCCCCATGGGCTAAGATTGGACGGGACCCGAATGAAGGAAGCGGGCACAGCGAGTAAACCGCCCCGAATTCCTAAACGGAGCGTCAAGACTCCCACTCAGAACCACGTTCGTTGCCATGAAAGCCACGAAAGGGACATGGCCTAAAAAGGGATAACCGCCCTCAGAACGTGGCCCACTAAGGAGTAACCGCCCTCGGCGGTTACCCAAAAAACACCTATAAAAGGCCTTAAGAATAAGGGGGGAGGTACGTTCACATTTTTTCCCACAAAGCTATTGCTAAATTATAGACTCATTCTTACAAAAACTGACTTGATCGTCGGAGAGTTTTTCCGGAGATCCTGTCTCCGGTTTTGTTTTGCAGGTAACTCCGGCAAAGAATATCAAAGCGGATCCAGCAAGTTATCAAACTGTGACCTATTATTTAGTTATCAAAGTGGATACCTAACTTTATATATATGGCGATCCCAGAAAATAAAGTTCAATAGGTAATAACGAAACTTTTGGTAACTTGGGAGAGCAAGTTTGTATTATTATGTGGGAGAATTCCAAGTTCCATTCCAATGGTGTTATGCTCTCTACTGTGATGTATAGGAAGAATATAATTCTTAATGAGTCCAAAGGCATTTGATTTGCGGGGTGATGATCACATATCACTCTTGGAGGATTCACCTATTGAGTGTGGTAGTGGGGTCGCCACTGTGAAAATTTGGGTCAGTTTCTAAAGACACTCATGAATAGATACGTGTGCATGACCGAAAAGCGCAAAACCGATAGAACCTTGATGATTTCTCATACTGTGTTGTGTGGTGAATTTTATTCTGGTCTAAAGAGTCTAGTTCAAAACATTTATATGTTACTATGGTTTCTTCAGGATAAATTCATTAACACTAAGTGTAGGTTCAAACCCGGAAGGTACCTATCACCTATTACACGGTATTATATGCTCAAAGAATAATGATTTTAAAATTTTAATCATGAGGGGAATGTTGGAATTTTTATGATTAAAATTTTAATACTATTTATTTATTTATTATTATTATTATTATTTATTATTATGACTTGTTAAAAGTTGGTTTCTATTTTGTTGGTTAGTGCTATTCTTTCTCCTAGCTTTTAGCACAAAAATTTGCAACGATGATATTCAAATTACTATATAAATGGTTGGTTTCATTTCATATAAGACATATATGGTAGACAAGTTCTATATCAATTATTTTTTGCAAAATTATAAGTTTCACGAATATGTGATTTTTGATTTTTGCTTTAAAACCAAAATGACTTCTTTGGTATTATTTTTATAAATTTCTTTCACTCTCATTATTGTTCAAGCATTGAGAATAATCGGTTCGGGAGATTCTTAGTCGCACATAAGAATTTCAGCAGATTGAAGTATATCTTGCGAGAGAGACGTGGTTGACAATTACTCGGTGCAGACGGGCCGTTTTCTCTCAAAGGACAGCGCAATTCAGTGTGCTTCAATCTACCAATTCACAGGCTTCTCTAATCCTGAGTTTTAATTTGTTGTTATTTTGTTGATATTATTGTCATTATTATTGTAATCAAATTTTTTGATATGTTCGGTTACTATATTTTGAATTAATCGAATATAATAATTTATTGTGATTTGATTGACCATAAAATATTTTCCAACAATAACTTGCATAGCCGAACAACGAGATAAGCATCGTGGCCAATCCTAATGGAGCATCCATGGTATTTTAACTGGCCGTTTTTCAAGGAGTTGAACAACCATTGATGAATTAGACTTAATCCAAAGGTGGTGCCAGTTCTTCTCCCATGCCAAATCCACCACGAAGCTAATGGCTCGTAGCTCGGCAATGTGTGCAAAGGATGTATGTATGGAGAATACAAAACATCCTCTAGCGAAGCCCCTACCTGTTCTGAATATGCCTCCCGCACCCGCAGCACCAGGCGATCTAGCAGTAGAGCCATCGATATTTACCTTAATCCAACCCGCAGGAGGAGGGACCCAGTGAAACAGAATGAAATTAGGCGCAAGCGAGGAATGAGTATTAACTGCAATGTCATAGGAGCCAAGAATCATGCAGTTTGTGTATATATCCTCTGAGTCTGAACACTGTACTTTGGATTGAAGGAAGTTCGTTATCGAAAATCACTTTATTGCGGACAAACCAGATGAGCCACGGGCAAGTTACCATAACCAAATTCCACAGTCTTGCAAGGGGCTTTCGGATACCGAAATTCTGCATGCTAGAGAAGAAAACAAAAAATGGAGCAATTGGGGAAATCTCCATACCAAATAAATTGCCTAAGGTCAACCAAAGAGCTGCCAAGAAGGGACAATAGATAAAAAGATGATCGACGGATTCAAAATTGCACTTACATAATTCACATCGAGAGGCAAGATTGAAGCCTCGAATTTGCAAAGCGTTTTGAGTAGATATACGACTGTGAAGAATTTTTATTATATATACGTGTTATAATCAGAGTGGTCAACAATCAATTTTTATGTATTTATGTAGAACTTTTCAAAATTAAGTTATATTATGTTTAAGATTCTTAACATGTAAAAAAATTGTGTCTGGTAGAAAAAATATGGGATTGCTTAATAGGTAAAAAAAAATTAGAAATTTGGATTTAAGGATGACCTAACATGTCCAAAAAATTAGAAACTTGAAATCAAGGAGGGCCTAACAGGTCAAAAAATTTAGAGTTTTCGATTTAGAAAGGGTTTAACAGGTCAAAAAAATTAGAATTTTAGATTTAGAGAGTGTTTAACAATATCTGAGCCAATTTTGGAGTGTCAATTCAGCGTTTGACCATTATTTCTTGAAAACAGAGGGACTAGAACTACCACAATCTCAAATTTCGTGGAAACAAGAGAGCTGAAACTACTCGTGCTCATGGTGGTTCCGGCGGTCGGAGGGCTTGACCCCCTTTCTCCACCCCTACACCCTATGTATATAATTTACCCGGATTTGAAGCTATGAACTCTTGAAATAAAATATGTACGTTAAATCATTTCATAAGATATTGAAATAATGATGGACGGAACAAGTATCCAAAATATTTGGTAAAAAATCATTTTCGTTAAGATAGTATAATTTTACTAAGAAGAGGACGTCCCAACCAACCTAATTAATCATATGTGGGGTCATGGAGAATCATGAGGGTTCATCATCCTCGACTTTGTTTTATAAAAAAAAAAAAATACTTCTAAAAATTGTGTAGCTAAATTTGTAAGTTAGGTCATTTTATTCATGAATGACATGTTATTTTAGTTGTAAATGTGGGTTATGCTATCAAATGAAGTAAAAAGACATTTATATATGATATATACAAGTGATGTAAAAAAAAAAATTAGATCGTATTTTGCGTGTTAGACAAAAAAAAAAAAGTTGTAATCTAAATACGATACTGAAAAGTCAGCACAATTAAAAAAGAAAAAATGATACGAAAAAATATGTAGTCTAAATAAATAAAGCGAATGTTCACTATTTATGCACTGTATACATTTCTATCTATAAAATAACAAAATGTACACTCTATATAAGTTGAATTCCACGTGTCAGCTGCTTTATGAAGTGTATGTAACCAGTAGCAAATACAAAATCAGTCTATTGGGATGCGAATTTTACATATATTTACGTGAAAAAAGATTTTGCTAAATCCAACTCGCCAATCTTTTTTGTACCTATATATAATGTTAACATCTGAATGGTGCAATTCAAAATTTTTTTTTGTACCATCATAAAACTTCTAAAATATAAGCTAAATTTGTATTACCAAGTCATTTAAAACAAACTTAGATAAATTTATCTCATATCATATATTAATCAGGTTGGATTTTATAACTAAATACAAACTTAATAAACTAATTAACTATTCAAACTTTAATTTATTGAAAATATGAAACCGAAACAATCCATAATGGGGTATTTTCAGCAGCTGGGAGACCAAAACCATACATAGTATGGGTGGTTTCAACGACCAGAGATGTCTAGACCCCTCCCTATCTCAATTCTTGTGTATGTAACTAGGTGTACAACCGAGCCGAATCCTAGGTAGGCTCGGTATTGGTTCGTTAATATCTCGAGCCGAGCTCTCTCGAATCGAGCTTTGACGAGCTTTGATCGAGCCGAGCCTTGACCGAATCTAACCGAGCTTTGACCGAGCCGAGCTTTTATCGAGCTTCTAACGAGTTTTAACCAAATTCATCATACATGCACAGAATAAGTAGCATAAAAAATAGAAAATATACTCCATATGAGTTTAAAGAAAAACAATTATGTTGTTGTCGAGATTTCAGAACAGTATATAGTACTAGTGATCGGAAAACACAAGCTCGGAGAAAAATTTCAAACAATGACATATATATTAAATTTTGTAATGTATTTTATTCCTTACCAAAACCTAATTGTCTCGCTAAAAACTCAAATTAAATGTCTAAGTTTTTTTTGGGTAAATTCAAAAAAAAACCCCTGTGGTTTGATGTTGTTCCAAAAAAATCCTTGTGGTTTGGTTTTACAAAAAAAAAAGGACCGTGGTTTCGCCGTTACCCGAAAAACGGAAAATGACTTAACACCGTTAAAAATGCTGACGTGGCAAGGGGTAGAGTTGGAATTTTTTTCTTTTTCTTTTTCTTCTTCTTCTTCTTCTTTTTCTTTTTTCTTCTTCTTCCTCTCTCTCTTCTCTTCTTCTTTTTCTTTTTCTTTTTCTTCTTCTTCTTCTTCTTCTTTTTTCTTCTTCTTCCTCTCTCTCTTCTCTTCTTCTTCTTTTTTTCTATCTTTTTTTTTCTTTTTTTTTAATTTCCAGAATTCTGGAAAATTTCCAGAATTCTGGAATCCAATATCCAATAATTTTCAGTTATTAATTCCATATCCAATAATTTCCCTCCACCATTAATTCTTCTCCTCCTCCATATCTCTCTTCAAACTTCACCGGAATTTCACACACTTTTTCATGAAAGGCCATTTTTTCTCAAAAGAGAACCACGGCCACGGTCACGCTCACGCTCACCCTCACGGCCACGGACAAGGCCATAGTCACAAAGACTCAGACGGCGATTCCTCCTATATGACGACCGGAAGTAGTAGCGAAGATTATCCTTTCTTCAACCTCGATACTTTATCTACTAATGAGAATTATCCCCCTTCTCCCTTCGCGAATTCGCCCTGGTCTTCTCAAGTAAACATCGAATTCGAAACATTGGAATCAGAAGAATTTTCGTTAAAAGTTCAATGAGGCCAAGCAATTATGTTGAAATCAGAAGAAATCGGAACATTGTTTGGCTAAAACATTTTGATGCAATCTCATGTCTAAGCTTAAGCGAAGATTCATCTCTTCTTTACTCAGCCTCCTGGGATAAAACATTCAAAATCTGGAGAATTTCTGACTCCAAATGTTTAGAATCCGTCACTGCTCACGACGACGCTGTGAACTCAATCGTCGCCGGATTCGACGGATTAGTATTCACCGGATCCGCCGACGGAACAGTAAAAGTATGGCGGAGAGAAACCCAAGGGAAAGGCACAAACCATTATTTTCAGACGTAACGTCTCGATTTCAGAAATTAAAAAAAAAATAGAAGAAGAAGAGGAGAGGAGGAGGAAGAAGAAGAAGAAGAAGAAGAAGAAGAAGAAGAAGAAGAAGAAGAAGAAGAAGAAGAAGAAGAAGAAGAAGAAGAAGAAGAAGAAGAAGAAGAAGAAGAAGAAGAAAAAATTATTTTTCCAACTCTACCCCTTGCCACGTCAGCAACTTTAACACTGTTAAGCCAATTTCCATTTTTCGGGGTAACGGCGAAACCACGGTCCTTTTTTTTGTAAAACCAAACCATAAGGGTTTTTTTGGAAGAACATCAAACCACATGGGTTTTTTTTTTGAATTTACCCTTTTTTTGTCATTTTTTTTGTATGAGTTAAATATTATTTGAGTTGTGAATTGTGATGAAAACTAATAATAACCAATGAAATATATATATATATATATATATAATGAAATATATATAGTAATTAAAAATAATCGAGCTTGCTCGCGAGCTTTCGAACCGAACCACCGATTCCAAACTCAAATCGAGCCCTATCAAACTGAACTTTGATCGAACTTTCATCGAACCGAACTCGAATAGTTTGCGAACTCCTACAATTTTTGACTAGTATAAGTAACATTAATAGTTACTTCTTTGCAAGAGATTATCTTTATTGAACTATACACATAATATAATTATTATATCGTGATATATTTGAAGTTTTTTCAATGTTCTTCGTAAAAAAATCTCTATTGTTTAAATTAATTAATATAAAAAATAATTTTAAATATAATAAAATAATAATAATAATGTACAAAACACTGAAAACATGTCAGATAAGTCCTAATAAAAACAAAATGTGAGAGTAATAAAGCAAACTTCCATTATTATAGCACAAAAAAGCAACTTTGCAAGTGGTAAGTAATAAATGTCAGATACATCCAATATATACCATAAAAGCCACCTCAAGTACACTAACTTTTATCGACTAAAAACGTACAAAAAATGAATCTAAAGTTCTTAGAGAGAGCTCCTTCTCTCTAACTTTCTTCTCATTTTTTCTTTTTTCTTCTCAGATCCCGTCCTTACCGCTATCCACCGTCACTTTCTCCATTGTAGCTCTCTAAACAGATCTAGTTAGAGAAGGAAGAAGGAAGCTTGTCTTCCTTCTTCCTCCTCCAATTTATGTTTTAGTCTTCGTTTTCGTTTTAAATTACTTTTTCTTGTTCGTTTGAAATCTATATTCCTTCTTGAACTTCTATTTCCGTCAGATCTACAACTGTTCGCTATACTTCTTTCTTTTAGTCTTTTTTCGGTCTTAGCAAGAGCGGAAAAGCTTCATCTTGTCCTTAGATCTATAGATCTGCGTGGTTGCAAAAACAGAAAGGACTCAGATCCGAACATCCGGAGGAGCCTAAATGATGAAGCATGGATTACAGAGGTTTTTCAACGGGACTTGACTTACGAGAAGAATATGATTTCTATGTTTGTTGTATTTTTACCTTTTATGGTTATTATTGCTCTTTGTAGTCATTTCTCTTCCCTTTGTGGAGCTTATACTGGCTATAGCCTGTATGGGTTTATTTTCGTGCTGTATGTTGTACCTTTTATATCAATGAAATGAGATAAAAAGTACACTAACTTTTGTTTCTTCTGAAATCAGTACAGCAACTTATTAATTAAGCATACTCAATGGCTATTTTTGAGAGACAATGAGTGAGCTCTTTAGGCTTAGGAAACATAGCCATATGGTCTGAATCTTTAATGTTGACAACTTCATCAACACCACAATTTTGAATCATCCACTTCTGAAATTCCAGAGTTATAGCCTTGTCCTGCTCGCATGTAATAAACACTCGTTTAACCATTCCAAATCCTTCATTTGTGAACTTTGTTGCCTTAGATAGATCATGCTTAAATAATGAGGATGGCCTTATCAATAACTTTGCCAGCTCTAAATCCTGAAATTAATCAATATATAGAGTTATATAGAGTCGCAGAACTAGCCGCGGATGTAAAAAGAAGTTCACATCGAATATAGTAGAATTATTATTATGTCATTTATGTTTTTTTCAGATTTAGTAAGAGTGGAAATGGTTTATTTTGTCTGTAGATCAATAAATTTACTTGGTTGCAATAAAAAAAGGACTCAGATTCGAATGTTCGGAATGGTCTAAAGGATGAAGTTTGGATTGCAGATGTATTTTCTACAGATTTGAAATTAGAAATATATTGTTGTTTTGTGTTTTTTATACCTTTTATGGGTTCTTTTTTGCGCTTTGTAGTAATTTTAATCCCTTCATAGATATTATATTTGTTTTAGCATGTAATCATATGAGGTTTTATTCCTTACAGTTTAACTTCTTTTTTCATCTAATGTAACAAATATTTTTCTCAAATAAAAAAAAAAGAATCACTGACAGAAAATTCTGTCCCAAATGCCATCCGTAATGTTTTTAAAGTAACAAAATTACTTGCCAACAAAAAAAATTGTTTAGCGACAGAAACTTCCATAGTAAATTAGTTTTTATCTATTTTCCTTCCGAAAAAGAGGATGTTTTGTAAATCTCCAAAACAAGCATTTTTTTTTCATGGAAAACGTCAAAAGTTTAATGCAATTTCAATCAAAAACACGGTAGAATATTATTTTGTTTTGCTTTTTAAGAATCGCTTATTAATAAAATTACTCCTAGCCATGACAATAGTCTTATGAGGTTATTGAGGTCCACGGATCCTCATGACCTTATGTAGGTCCGATCTTGATTTTGACATGAATGTCTTATTATTTATCTTTTTTCTTTATGTTATTACTCGCGGTTAAAACGATATCATTTTAACATGGACTGAGAAAAGAAATACAGTGTATAAGGTTTGTGCATTTCTTGCTTGATTTGCTAGAAGTACAATGTACTTCTAACAAATGAAAGGGAAGACATGCCAAAATTACCAACCATTGTACATCCGGCGATCTAAAGACATCCGTGCCTTTTGTGCCTATATATATATATATATATATATATATATATATATATATATATATATGGAATTGGAAAAATAATGGAAAGATAATTAGTGAAATTAACATACCTGAATAGGACTTAGTTGGTAAAGCATGGAAGTTAAGAATTTGGGTCCAAAAAACATACTGATTTGATGTTCTAAAGAGCTACTATAAGGGGAAAACTCGCTGTCCAACCATGCCTCTCCCGGCGTCCTTTCATTATACTTCAATCAAATATTCCAACTTAATTAGTATTCTCAAACCCTTCTATTAGAAACAACAAAACTTAATTACATGAAACAAAAAATAAAATTAATTAATTTTTTTATTAATACAACAAATTGCAGATTTTAAGTAATAATAAATAGATAATTGGTTACACTAAAGTTGAAATATGTTTAGCATCATTAGAGTCATCTATATGTATATTTTAATAAAAATACAGCTGTTCTAAGACCAAAAAACATAAATTTATTCTTGATAAAAAAAATACATGTGCTCTAAATTATTAGTAATATAGTACTGTATGAATTATTTTTGGCAAAAAGCATCTGATTTTTCATTTTTTGGTTTATTAAGCCATTGATCTTTTATTTGGATATATTAAACGTCCGATCTTTTATTTTAAGTCTCATTAAGCCCTTAAGGAACAAATTACTAAGTTGTGAATATGTAATTCTGTTAAAAATACATTATTAACTTCATATGTATTTGAAATTATTAAAGAAATATTTTTTACAGTTTAAATTAAGATTTTTACAGTTTTTCTTATATGTAGATTACACCTCCAAAACTGTTTTTAAACAGTGTAAAAATACAATTTTCCAATGCAGGTACAATAAATAACAGTCTGTTAATCGAATTTTATGTTCAAAATTACGTTTTTTGGTCATCAAGAATTTAATGAGACAAAAAATAAATGATGAGGAGCTTAATATATTCACATAAAAGATCAATGGCTTAATGAATAAAAAAATAAAAAATTACGGACCTAATAATGCTTTTTGCCATTATTTTTCATATAATTTTAAAAAATAATTGTTAACAATATTATAATTAATATTTTAAAGCCCTAATGCATCTGAGAACTTGATTATTTAGAATTAATAACCCTTAAATATAATATGGTAGCGCGTGATTATAGCAGCACATGCCAGTAGGATTATTTTATTTAGAATAAATAACCCTTAAATATAATATGGTAGCGCGTGATTAGCAGCACATGCCAGTAGGATTATTTGTAACGTTTTGAAGTTACAATCAACTTTTCTAAGAAATCAAGAACACGAATTCATGTATGTACCTGATCCAAAACATAAGATGGCTCGTGTGTGATGTCCGGCAAGAAAGCTGTTAAGAAGACGGCAACGGCGATCTTTTGAGGGAAATATTCCATGGCAAGACTCAAATTCAGGCCACCGAGGCTATGGCCAACAACTACAACTCTTTCTTCCGGTGGCAGAGATGCTAAGAAATCCAACAGAGGCTGAGTATATTCAGTTACTGTGTTAACTTCTTGGATTTTCCCCGGATGGATACCGGAAGCCGCCATGTCAAGGGCGGTGACCTGGTGGCCGGCGGCTTCAAGCATTGGCTTCACCTTGTACCAACACCAGGCTCCATGGCATGCTCCGTGTACTAAAACTATATGCTGCTTCTTTTCCATTTTTTATGTGATTGTGATTTTATTTGTTATTGTGAAGCAAAGTCTTCTTATATAAGGATTTTTGTACCAAACCCATTTCCAATTCTGTTTGTTGATGTTAAGTTAAAAAAACATGCTATTTAAAGGTTGAATATATCAATATCATAGTTGTCAAAATTGACCCATTTAATATCCGCGCTTAAACGAGTTATAGAATTGCTCCATTTATGAATTAGGACAGGTTAATCCATCTAACTCATATAATAAACGGGTTGGATCGTAAGTTAATTGAATTGACCTGTTAACCCATTTAATAATTTGCAATAAAAGTAGAAAAATGAGAAAATCAAGCAAAAAGTGAAAAAAACAAATGAGAAAAATAATGAAAAATGAAAAAACAAAAACAAAAACGAGAAAACAAGGGAACATGAAGAAACATGGAAAAAAAAGTAAAAATAGAAAATATGAAAAGTGTGAAAAATATTAAAAACATAAAAAATTATAAAAACCGAAAAACTGTATAAACGTGAAAATTGAAAAAAAAAATGAAAAGCGGTAAAAACATAATAAGGGTTTTTGTATCAATTGCCCTTTGTTTACAATAATGATACCAAGTCTATACTTGAATTGTCACGTTCGTATCTAAATTTCTAAAATTTATATTTTGATATTAGTATATATTCTAATTATTAGGTGTGTGAAGTTAATTTGGTGCTATGAAAATTTTTCTCCTTATTTGAGAGACACTGCTACTGGTTTATAAAATATACGTATCTCAGATGTGAAGTAAGATTAGGAGACTTTGAAATGATATGATGAATTTTGAAGTTAATATATATGTGATTAAGAAACAAAAAATGTGGAGATTTTAATTAATTGTTTTGGAGGTTGATTATAAATTGGAGATTATGATAGGAGTTTAACAAGTTATGGAATCTTAATTTGAATAAATGATATCTGAATTCAAGTGTAGATCTATTATTGAACTTTATCGGGTTGAGGTTTTGAATTATTGAGAGTTATATAAATGATGTTTAGAGAGATACCGATGTTAGTGATCAATGAGAAGTAAAATGGGAGAATATATTAGAGTTCATGATTTGATGATTACATATGAAAATTTGGTAAGCTTAAATAGTGTTTGAGGAAATAATTAAGATATGAATTTTGAGGACAAATTTTTCTGATCTTAAGCACAGTTTGAGGTAGGAAATGAAGATATTTTATATCCATCGAGAGTTATCCGGATCGGTGGTTTTATATTTGAAGACCATATTCAGTGAGGGACATGACCTGTGTACACAGTCTGAAGACCTATTGGGTATGACAGCGAAGTGTTGGGTAAGACCATATGGGATAGACAATGTTAAGAGACGTCTTGACTATATATGTGGTTATGGATTGATACTTAAGGGGAGAAACTCGGGGATGGATACAATGTTTTAAGTTCATTTGGATTATCTTTTCGGTTATGATTGATTTTGATATAAGGTTTTACGTTTGATTGATTACGAGTTGGTTTGATAAAACATTTATTTGATTACAAGTTGGTTTGATAAAAGATTTATTTGATTATGAAATGGTTTGATGAATCGTTAAGTTTTGAGTATATTTGAGAAAATTTTGATTAAATCCCTTTATAAACGTATATATGTAGCTATGTTAAGTAAAGTTGATTTTTATAGCTGATAATTTCTTACTGAGATTTTTGTCTCACGTTTTTAAATGTTTTAATGTTTTAGGTGAGAAAGAGCAAGGATAGGAGAAGTCACTAGTTGATAAACAAGGTTCAAGTCTTCGGGTTTGTCTTTAGTTAGGACATTTTCCTTTATAGTAATTTGGAGATTTAGTTATGTTGGGTAGTATTTCACACTTAAATGTAATAGAAATATGTATATAGTCGAAATGTATTTGAGAGGAATTCTTGAAAAGTATGATAGTTATGATATTTGGATAATTTGGAGACTCGTAAGTATTGATTATAATCTTTCTATTTCAAGACCATGTTCAGTGAGGGACATGACCTGTGTACACAGTCTGAAGACCTATTGGGTATGGCAGCGAAGTGTTGGGTAAGACCATATGGGATAGGCAATGTTAAGAGACGTCTCGACTATATATGTGGTTATGGATTGATACTTAAGGGGTGAAACTCGAGGATGGATACAATGTTTTAAGTTCATTTGGATTATGTTTTCGGTTATGATCGATTTTGATATAAGGTTTTACGTTTGATTGATTACTAGTTGGTTTGATAAAACATTTATTTGATTACAAGTTGGTTTGATTATATTCTTTCTATTTCACGCCCGATGCCTGTTGAGGTCGTTTAGGGCCGGGTGTGACATGAATTATACAAGGCTTCAGAGCATCTCCTAGGACCAAGTTCCGTATCTTTAAAAGATTCAGAAATATTGCTACCTAAGACCGGATCTAGATCATTCAAAACATTCAGAGGATTTTGAACATTCTCTTATTCTTCCTCTAAATTTCTCCAACTCGAATGGAGAGATCCATTTGATTCTAGTTCCTCAAATAAAGTGAGATTTTGGTCTATGTCTCCTAACTTTAGAAATTTGGTTTCAAAGAAGACAACATCACGTGATTCGAACTCTATAATTCTATCATTTCCAGTTTCTCCCATTAGAACATATCCCTTAGATAGTCTAAGATATGTTACAAAGACACTCTTTCTACCTCTCAAAACAAGTTTCCAGAACTTGCTCGACGTGTCGTGGGTGAAAATGGTGCAATCCATAGTCTAAGTTCACTTAAATCGGGTTTATGACATGTCCATAATTCATATGGAGTAGCAGCTACAGATTTCGAGGATACTCGATTTAGGACATAAGTTGTTATGAGCAAAGCATCGCCCCAATAGGAAATTGATAGATTTGTGATGCACATCGATTTAGGACATAAGTGCATCATGTTGTTATCAAGTAATAAATCTGGAGAACTCTAGATATCGAATCCGTAAGATTTATACCGCAAGTACCAAACTTGTTGGAGCCGCAATAGAAATATGGCTTCTAATATATAATATGAAATTGGACCCGTACAAAAGATTGAACAAATATACCTAAACAAAATAAATGTATGAAGAAATATATATAGCTTAAGAAAAAATAAGATTTCTTAAATTATGTTATAATCTTTATGTATTAGATTTTCTATATTAAAAAAATAATAATTTATAATGTCTTACATGCTAAATAATATGTGGGAATTATTCTAACTTCTATTTTTTTTATTTCCTACACTTTCTGTTCACAGAACAGAAAATAGAATTTTCTTCTTTTGCTCTTATTCTCTTTCATTATTATTACCTTTCCTATTTTACCCACACAAATAGAAAATGTCTCAATTCTCACAATTCTCCACCTCGTTCATAATTTAAAAGAATTCAAAATTTGGACGAACAAATTGCATTATTTGAATCAGTTACACCATAATGACCATGACTGTCACGTACCTTGTAACCGGGATCAAGCCACTCATAGTTTTGTTATTCCTCCACATGACAACATCTCTGAATATTGAGCAAGTCCAAACAATGTTGGAACTTACCACTCATCATAATCTTGGTTAACATGTCAGATGGGTTCTCATCAGTGTGTACCTTCGTAAGAGAAATATGACATTCCTCCATGACATCATGTACAAAATAATACCTTATGTCTATATGCTTTGTATGAGCATGATGAAACTGATTCTTAGCCAAGTGAGTCGCACGTTGACTATCACACCTTAGATTTACAAATTCTTGCTTAAAACCCAGATCATCTAGAAGAACCCTTAGCCATAATGCTTCCTTCACTCCTTCTACCACATCCATATACTCGACCTTTATGGTAGATAGTGCCATTGTAGACTGTAACATCGATCTCCAACTAATTGGAGCACCATGTATTTTAAACACATAACTAGTAGTAGTTCGTTGTCTATCTAGATCGCCAGCATAATCCAAATCAATGGAACCACTCATTTGACATGTATCTCCACCCAAACACATACCAATGTTAACAGTACCTTTCAAGTACCTCAAAATCCACTTCACTGCTTCTCACCGTTCCTTTCCCGGATTTTCCATGTATTTAGTAACAACACAAAATGCTTGTGAAATATTTAGACGTGTGCACACCATGGCGTACATCAAACTGCCAACTTCACTAGCATAAGTACACGTTCCATATATGCATTCTCTTCCGTTGTAGTGGGAGATTGTTTACTAGAGAGCCTAAAATATGGAGCCAATGGAGTCACCATTGACTTAGCCTTTGTCATCCCAAAACTTTCAATAACCTGCTCAATGTAGCCTTTCTGACTCAAAAATAATTTTTGGTTGGATCGCTCTCTTTGAATTTCCGTACCCAATATCTTCTTTGCAACAGCTAAGTTTTTCGTCTCAAACTCTTCACCAAGTTGGGATTTTAGCTTTTGAATCTCCACCTTATTCTTTGAAGCAATAAGCAAGTCACCCGTATACAACAAAGATAAATATAATCACCCCCATAAAGTTTATAAACATATACACAACAATCATAATTACTTTTAGAGAATCCTTGTTTTAACATAGAGGAGTCGAATCGTTTGTACCACTGGTGAGGAGATTGCTTTAATCTATAAAGTGATTTCCTCAAGCGACATACCTGACTCTCCTTACCCTCAACATTGTATCCCTCAGGCAGGTACATATAGATTTCCTCACCCAATTCTCCATGCAGAAAGGATGTCTTCACGCCAAGTTGTTCTAGCTCAAGATCACCATGAGCAACAAGACTTAATAGCACTCGAATAGAAGTATGTTTTACCACTGGAAAAAAATAACTCATTGTAATCAACACCTTCTTTTTGTGCAAACCCCTTGGCCACTAGCCTAGCCTTATACCTTATACTTTTGAACTTGGTAGGATCCTTTTTTCTTTTGTACACTCATTTATAACCAGTGGCAGTCTTTCCCACGGGCAATGGGACCATTTCCCATGTTTGGTTCTTATAGAGAGATTCTATCTCTTCCTCTATATTACTAACCAATTCTTTCTATCTTTATCTTTGATAGCTTGTTTGAGGGTGATTGGCTTATCATCCTCCACCGAGAGTGCATATTCCACCAAGTTTACCTGTTTGTAATGCCTCAGAGGTTTGTCTGGCCCAAACTTATGAACTGGTTTGTAATTCCTCTTTGGCCTAGTGGTTGTTAAAGATTTATCCTGATGTTGTTGTAATACATGTGAATTTTCCTATTGAATCCCCTCATGATCAAACTCATCATCCTCATTTGGAATAACATCACGATTCTCCACCTGTACATGACTAACATTCGGTTGATCTTTAGATTCTATCTCAACCACTTGAGTATTTCAAGTCTCTACATCACCATCTTTAATATAATTTCAATTCAGTTTCATCTCAACCAGATTAGCCTCACAATATGAATCAACTAACTATTTTCAGATTTATGAATCATTTAATAAAAAATTGCAAATATAATAATTAAAGAACTCATAAACAGAGAAATGAAACTGAATTGAAATTATACTCCCTCCGTTCTCAAATAAGTGTCGTTTTAGATAATTGTTTTTGTTCTTTTTTAAGTGTCATTTTCGTTTTTCAATAAAATTTAGTATAGTTTTTTGGTTTAAGCATTTAAATTTTGTTTTGATTTATGTGTTTTTTAAACTTTCAAAGTTTTTTCACCAATCATTATAGGAGAGAGAATTTTCATTTAGTTAGTCCATGTAAATTTATTAATTTAAGTGCATATTAATAGTGTTTCTTAATTTATGTGAAAAACTCTAAAACGACACTTATTTGAAAATGGAGGGATAATTAAAGATAGTGGAAAATGTCACAATCTTGCAACCAATTTGAAATCTAGAGAGATATTCTAAAGTTAACAAGAGCAAAAGGGGGAAAAGATCGCCTTTTTTACACTTGTTGACTCAAGCAATCGTCGTTCCAAACTGAAAGTGGTACCTTGAGAACTTGTGGTTGGGTGGCAGACGTAGCTTTTGCAGATGAACAATGGCAGAATGGATGAATTTGAGATGTATCTCTAGGGGATAGGAAATTTACAAAATAACTCTAGATGACTTTGAATGAATATCTTAGGCCTTTAAATAGGCAAAAATCAAATCCTACTCTATCAAATTCAAATATATACAATAGCTATAATATCTCATGGAGATTGCCAAATTCGAATTCAGAAGACGGAGTCAAAAGCTGAAGGTTCGAGCTACCAGCTCGTCGAGCTAGTTTTAGCCAACATTCCGAAACGACCAGACTGGCTAATTTTTTTTTTTAACAACCCTCCAACTAATCAATAATGTATTTGCAAATATTTGGAATAAAGTTTAAGGGGGTAAGCTTCTTTAAATGGACAAATTTTAGAATGGCCTAATGCTTCCACAACCCCCTTAACTTGTCCAAATTGGTCATTTTACCCCTCTAACTCATCGAATATCCTATTTACCCCTCAAACTCCATAAAAATGATATTTCTCACCCTCTTAACTTGTTCAAATTTGTCATTTTACCCATTCACAACTCATTGAATGTCCTATTTACACTCTTAACTCCATAAAAGTAGTATTTCTCACCCCTTATGATCCTATTTACGTCATTAACTCCATAAAATTAGTATTTCTTACCTCTTTATAGTGCAAAATTAATAGGACTTATTCAAATGCGTTTGAAAATATATTTTTTTAATATCAACTTTTTATTTTGTTAAACAAGTTAAAGACATTATATGTAGGGATAAGGTACCAAAATAGACATGTGGTTTTTGGAAAAATATCAATTTAGGTTCCACGTACTAAATAACATCAATATAGGTTTAATGTTTAAAAAAGGATACCAATTTAGGCATCGATAACAGATTGTAAGGGGTGAGAAATACAACTTTTATGGAGTTAAGAGGGTAAATAGGACATTCTATGAGTTTTGTGTGTGTATGTGTGGGTGGGTGGGGGAGGGGGGGGGGGGGCTAAATGGACAAGTTGAGGGGGTGAGAAATACCATTTTTATGGAGTTAAGGGGGTAAATAGGTTATTCGATGTTGACGGGTAAAATAATCAATTTGGACAAGTTAAAGGGATGATGGAAGCATTAAGCCTTTTAAATAGCCAAATTTACTACGTCAGCAAATCTTTAAAGTTAGTGGACAATATTTGTATTTGGTGTGTCTAATATTTTCAAATTTTATTGATTGTTATTTTATTGATTTCATCAACTTGATTGAAATTAGATAATCTACTTTAATTGCATTTGAAATTACAATCTTTTGACAGAAACTTAGTTATATTATCTAGTTGATCATATTTTAAACATTTTAGAATTTAATCATTCATTTAAAATTAATTTTCAAAATGTAATTAATAGATAATGTCATATAAGGTTAAAATCAATTTGAAAGAATTCAAATTCTACTGTGACACATAATATATATGATTAAATAATTATTTCACTTTTTTTTTACAGCAAAAAGCATTTTATTAAGAGATGTCATGGGTTCGAATCACATCTGGATCTGGTGGGGATTTTTCTTTCTTCTTTAATGTAAGCAAATTGTGCGTAATTTTTTTTTAAAGCATTTTATTAAGCTCTTGCTATCCATGAGGCGATTGTTTGGGTGTCTTTCTTGGGTCTTGATCGTGTAATTTTTGAAATTGATACCAAACCGGTTGTTGATACTATTTGGTCCTTTAAAAAAAAATGCAATTCAGTTCTTTCTGCTAGATCTTATTGAGTTTGGTAATATTATTGATCACTACAAATATATCATACTTCACAACAATTTTTATTCAGTTTATTTTGTTTGGTGACAAGTTGACGGGTTGGTTCATATGTTTGCTTTAATCTTCTTACCGTCTCTCTTTTCTCATGTTTTATCGTGATATTTTGAGTTTTGTTATTCTTGCTTTGTCAACTGTCTGTCTTTCTTAGGCTCATTAGATATTTTTATAAAATAATATTTTATCTATGAATTTTTTTTTTTTTTAATTATCCACATTGACAAAATGTATCCTTTAACGTATCAAAGTTATTTTTGTATTTTTTTTTCACAACATTCATTTATTTTAAGGGCGTGAAGACTTTTATAAAACTATATATATATTATTTTTTTGAAATGAAACTATATGTATATTATATTAATTATAGAAGTGCTTAATATATTGATAAAAGAAATTAAGAATTATTTTAAAATTTGTTTTTTGAAATTTTCAAGTAATCCAAATAATAGTGATAATCATGCATGGACAAAACATGTCATGTCATATAGAAGAAATTGCCAAATTGGTACTTCATCAATTCAAAGAAGAAGAAAGATGGTTTCAAAAAAAAAAAAAGAAAGAAAGAAGAAAGATCGGTAATCCTTTTGACCGCGAAAGGACGAGACTGACTTTATTGTGGCTGCTGTTAAAATTCAGTGATTTTTGTTTGAAATAATATGATTATTTTAATTTATTTATTGTATTATTTATCAGTATCTAACGGTGCATTTGGTATTCTATTAGGATAGAGATAAAGATAAAAGTTGAGATAAAGATAATAATAAATGGTTAAGATAATAATAAAAATATGATAATCGACAATTATTATTTAATATTTGGTATGTGGTATATGGATAGAGATAAAATAATACATTTTACTATTTTAACATAATTCAAACTACATAACTATTTTATTATTAAAATCGCACGAGCTTATCTCACCTCCTTATATCATCCTCTTTCTGGGTATAAAATTGAGGAATAAAACTCATATCCATATCTTATCTCTCTAACCTATCTCTAAAACAAACATGAGATAACTCATCTCAGTTTTTTTTATCCATATCTCTGTGTCTTTATCCCCTTTAACAAATACCCCGTAAGAGAAAACACTATTTCTCTCTTTGTAAACTCTACACCTATTAAATGCTCGTTTGTTTTACTTACGATTTTTTGTTGCTATTTGCTGTTACGGTTTGTTGTTTGCTGTTAATTTTTCAAAAAGCAGGGATTACATGTTTTTGTAAAATGTTAATTTTCAGGTGTAAAAAGCAAACAGCAGGTTACTAACCAAATACCTAAAAGTCTCAATTTTGAAGTTAAAAGACAAACCAGAACATAAAAAAACAGCAACCAAACACTCCCTAAAACACTTCTCTCTTTCTTCTTGTATATTTAAGTCCCTCCTCCTTATATATATATGGTTGGACCAAACCATCTAGGGTTAGGGTTGTTTATATTATTTTCAATACAGTTACATTATCAATTATTTAAACATGGTATCAAAAGTCAAGGCATCTCCATCAATCTTTGCTATTTAAGTTACCAATATTAAGGAAAAATTATCTTCCATCATTGTTGCGGAAATGATTAACAAATTGAAAGCTAAAGCATAAAACAAATAGAAAAAACACATGAATTTAACGAGATTCAACCAATATTGTCTACGTTTTCGGACACTAAATATTTCAAATGAGCAAATATCACAATAGAGAAAAGAAGAGAAAACAACTAAGTCTTAGAATTAGAGAATGCAAGTTGTGGGATAATTTGAGATTAAGCCCAAAACCCAATATAGTATTAGAAAAGTTTTATTAAGTTGAGCTTTTCCAATGTTCCTTTCATCTTCTTCCCACCTGGTTTCCAATGTGGAGAGAGCTAATTTTTCTACAATCTCCACCTTGGCAATCTTCCAAAAATCCCAACCAAACTATATTTCTATTCTTTCCCATACTCATACTCAGTAGTGTCTCCAAATTGTAACTTCAAGTAGAGATAACATTAATCAAGTCCAAATAATGTTGAAACTTGATTGATGTTACCACCTCCATTGCCATATTCGCAGGATTTTCAGTGATTGTAATTTTCTGAAACTGTATTTGACCCACTTCAAGAATTTCCCTTACAAATGATTACGAACATCGATATGCTTCATCCTTTTAATGCTATACTTAGTTCTTTGCTAAATAAATAGCACCCTAACTGTCACAGTGCACTTTGACATGCTTCTCACCAACTCTTAAATCTTTGAGCAAGCCCTGAAGCCAGATTGCCTCTGTAACTGCCATGTACTTTGCCTCCATTGTAGACAAAGCAACTGGCGATGCAAGATAGACCTCCAACTAACTCGTGACTTTCCCATGGTAAACAAATGACTAGTAGTTGACCGTCGACTATCTAAATCACTACTATTGTCAGAATCACAATATCCAACTACATATTGGCCGACTTCCTCATCCCGCTCAAACATCAAACCAACATCCACGATATGTTGGATATATAGTAAAATCCATTTCACAGCTTGTCAGTCCTTTACTAGGATTATGCATATACCTGCTCACAACTCCAACTGCTTGACATGTCGGGTCTCGTACATACCATCACATACATCAAACTACCGCATTCGCGTATAAAACATTTGACAGATATTCTTGTTCTTCATCACTTTCTAGAGATAGAGCTGCACTAAGGTTGAAATGAGGAGCAAGTGGAGTACTCGCTGATTTTATCTTCTCATCCATGCCAAAGCATCCAAGTACTTTCTTCAGATATTCTTTCTAAGTCAAACAAAGTCTCCCCAATTTTCCATCTCTGCTTATCTCCATACCGAGAATCTTCTTAGCCTCGCCCAAATCTTTCATTTCAAACTCCTACTTCAATTGAGCCTTCAATTTCTCAGTCTATCCTTTTATTCTTTGATGCAATCAATATATCATCAACATAAAGGAGAAGATAGACATATGATCCATCTTGTAACTTTCGCAAATATACACGGTGATTATATTTGTCACACCCGAGCCTAAACGGCATCAGGTATGAAGGGAATATAAGATAACGAACGTCTATAAGTCAAAAATGCGAATATATTTTCTATAAAGTCGAGCCATAGCATTGTAAATGTAAAAATCAATTTAACCCCTCAATTCAATCAGATTATCTAAAATGATTTATTATATTTTTAAACTATTTTTCTAATGGACCATAAGAGCATTTATTCAGATTATCTAAAATTTATTTATTTATTTGACTTGGACTTGATAATTTAATCAAGTTTCCTACGTATCCCCCATGCAACCTCTTTTAAATTTTTAAATCGAGAATAAAGCCACGTAATTCTACTATATTAGTAATTTACATTTCTTTTGACTAATTAAGACAACAGTAAATTTAGTCTACTTTTCACTATTTTTGTATAAAATACCAATAAGACAAATACCAAAAATAGTTTTATAATTCGTATAATATAATCTACTTAAATTAATTACATAAATATATATAAATTGACAAAAAGAATTCTGAAATTGAAATAAACTTTGTATCCAACTGACCCATAATCAAATACACTTTTTGTCAAACTAATTCATAATCAAATAAAATTTTCATCAAAGCAATTCATAATTAAATAAACTTTTTGTCAAACAAATCCACAACCAAACACATAAAACATTATACCCATTCTAGAGTTTTTCTCCTTACGTAACAATTCATAAGCTATACATATAGTCGAGGCGTTTCTTTAACCTTATATAATCACGTATTGGTCTTACCCAACACTTCGCTACCAATACCTGATTAGGTCTTTAGACTGTGTACACATGTCATGTTCCTCACTAAACATGGTCTTCAAATATCGAAACCACCGGTCCGGATTACTCTAGATGGATATAAAATCATAAAATCATAACATGCTCAAATCCGTAGGAATAGTGAAATCTCAATTGTTAAAGGTGTAAACTTTAACAAACTTCAAAGAAGATTATATTTTGATTTGATAAAAGTTAATTTTTCCCTTACAACACAGGTATTTAAATACCCATAAGAAAAGGAACAAAAGACTTACAAGCCTATACTAAGGTTTTCACAAACATTAACAAGGGTACTATTGGGATGAAGGAAGTGGTAATTCAGTAAATAAGAGCTAATGACTAACATTAAATTGTAGAGAGCATGCTGGTGTCAGGCTTGTCTCTTTAATAAGCAAGTAATCCCTGCCTCCTTGGTGAGCTTGTAATGCTTATTTCCTTGGTGAGCAAGTAACCAGGAGGGTACGCCGAAGACAAGGTGGAACCGAAGTCATATCAGACCGAAACTAATACATCCAAAAAGATCGAAACAAGAACACTCAAAAGTAGCCGAAACTAGGTCTGCTGCGTTACAACTTCCCTAGATGAGCTTATTCTTGTTGAAGAAATGCGCTCATCAATTAAGAAATGTTTTAGCTTTATTGAAATTTTTCAAGTGAACGTCATAATAAAAACAAGATCTTAGAGTAATTAATTAAAGCAAACTGTTATTGCACATAAAAACAACTTTGAACATTGCACTGTATGTGCAGTACTTGATTCCAAACATATCTTATCATGGCTTCACACGTAATTAAACATAGTGATATAAAGTATTGAAATAGCCTCAAGATTTTAGGATGAGAGCTAATTTAGCAGCAACATATAAAACAATATAATTTTAGTCTCAATATTTATCAACGATCTAATTAAAGATTTCACTAACAAAAATTGACACATCAGATGAATATGTCGTTATCCCCTACAGTCTGGATTTTTGTGGTGTGTAGGTGTATAACACATTATATGATTCTATTAGTAAAACTTTTAATTGCATCATTTGAGAAACGTTAAGATTGAAATTATACTGTTTTGTATGTAAAAGCTAAAATACTTCTCCCAGCAAACCTTGAATCTACTTTGCTACCTTAATATATGAACTTACAACAGTAGTTATTAATTAAGCATAATCAATAGCTATCTGAGAGAGATGATTAGTCAACTCTTTAAGCTTAGAAAGCATAACCATATGGTCTGATTCTTCAATGTTGAAAACTTGATGAACATGATAATTTTGAATCATCCACCTCTGAAAATCTGGAGGTATAGCCTTATCTTGTTCGGATATAATAAAAACTTTCTTAACTGATCCATATTTTTCACTTGTGAAATTTCTTGCCTCGCATAGATCATGTAGAAAAAATGAGGATGGCCTTACCAGCAACTTTCCCAGCTCAATATCCTGAAATTAAGAAAAAAATGAGGTTGCCCTTAACAGATACACGTATACTGGAGGTTATTTCTATACTTGTCACATACCCATTGTAGATAAATTTATTTGAATCTATATCTTTTTTTTTTATAGAATGTGGGTACTCTCATTAGGATCGGATAGTGTTGTGTATGTTGTCATCCTTAGATTTCACCTACATTTTAATATTTACAAGGGACACAATGATTTGAGACCAATGTTTTGACTTGGGTTGTTTATATTAATTTTTTTTTTGCTCTACTCGAGTTAAAACAATGTGGTTTTCGTTGGGGTTGAGATACCCCAATCGATAATGAGTTAGACATTTCTATCTTGATTTGTTGAGAGTGCAAAATTGTACCTCTAATTGATCAAATTGCAGGGTTAATGTAGGGCAGACCTATCATTTATAGGGGTGGTTTATAACTAGATGTAGGGTTAATGTTGAGACGCGTCACTTTCATATCTCTCTGTCCATTCCACTGTTCAAAACCAATGATAACTAGATGTTTGAAATCGAGAATCCTTCCAATTTTTTTTTTTTTAATTTTAATGGAGTCATATATTGATTTGTTGATTTTGATGTCATGCCAAGATTAGATATTGAATTTTTTTTAACTAAAAATATTGATTTTTTTTATGATGTGACATGTTAAATTTATGATGTTTAACTTAATTATGTTACATATTGACTTAATGATTTGACATGTTTACTTGATTATATAAGTCAAATTCTTTTAAATTAATACATCTCTAGCTCCAGTACTTATTAGGGCAGACTCTAGACATAGGTCAGAGGTGCATGTGCTTAAGGCCCAGGGTTGAAAGGGACTCAAAATATATATATATCATAACTGTATTAATACGATTCGGCTGAAAAAATCCAAATAATATGAAATTTCAATCATAAATTTTATTTATCATTTATTGAAATATATTTTGAAGAGGGCGAGCCTTGGTGTAATGGTAAACGTTGTTGTCGTGTGACCAAGAGGTCACGGGTTCGAGTCTTAGGAGCGGCCTCTTGCCAAATAAATTGGCAGAGGAAGACTTGCCCCCAGTACACCCTTGTGGTGGGACCCCTCCCCGGACCCTCGCTCAGCGGGGATGCGTAGTGCGACCGGGCCGCCCTTTATTGAAATATATTTCTAATTTTTATCTACAATTTTTTTTTTTATATATTAAAGAAACCTTCATTTCTTTCTTCGCGTAGAGCTTATAAATTGTCGAGACCGAAACATTACTTATTAAAAAAAGTCAATTTGCAAAACTAAGAAATCATAATCATAATCATATATATATGGGAGAAAATAAGAAATAAATAAGTAAAATATACCTTAACAGGGCTTAGTTGGTACATGTTGGCTAAGTAGTTGGGTCCAAAAAGTATAGCAATTTGATGCATTAAGCGACTGCTGTAAGGGAAGAACTTAGTGTCCAACCATGCCTCTGTCGGTGTCCTTTCAAGGAACTTCAATCAAATATTCCAAGTTAATACTCTTAATATATAAATTAAGAGTGGTTATATATGGAGGTGGAAAAAGTACACACGACTCGATTACATTACACGAAATCGACATATAATTTTTAGTGTTTGGCTAATGTGTTATTTTTAATTGACATGAAACTGACACATAAATTTTTGGGTTGGATTAGAGTTGATATGCTAACCCGAAAACGACCCCAAATGACACGCATATTTAAAATTATTATTATATTTTCTAATGTTTTATACATTATTTTATTAATAAAAATATTAAAATTATAATTATTACATGCAAATATAATTTAAACCTCCTAAATTGTTATAAACACATTATATGGTCATTTGATATTATATTAGCAGACTTTTCGATAGTTAGTGTTAACATACTAATGTAAAAATAGTATCATATTTTCTTATATTTTTAAAATTTATCATTAATATATATGCATAATATAATTACATCTAACTCGAAAACACAGATACGAAATCGATACTAACCCGAACAGGTTAACACGATTGTGATACGAAAGTTTTTGGGTTGTGTTTGGATTTATTCTTTTTAAGATGAATCTGAAATGACACGAATCGAATAAGATATATATGTAAATAGTACTATAAACATTATATTTTTTTTTATAAAAATTTAAAATATTATAATAATTATTAGTGATCAAATTAAATTATAAATAAATAAAATATTGATTAACTTTTTGACTTAAAAATGATAAAGTATGAAAGTAGAATTATCAAATAAGCTGAAATTAACAAACATTTAATTATATTAATTTGAAATGTTGAATGAGTTTATCATGAAGCCGGTTCATATTTTTTACTAATATTTTTAAAAAGGGTTTATTTAAGTAGAAAAATGGTCTAACTTTGCTCCATCGTTTTTAAGGAAATATAAAATTTCCCATGATATACGAAATTGTATAATTTACTCTTAATATTTTTAAATAAATTCGATTTTTTCCTAACTAACAAAAAATCTAAACAAACATGCGTATAATTGACTCGTTATTCAATTATCAGTTATTTCGAACATTAATTATGTCAAAAATATTTATTTTGTTACTACACAATTATAAATAATTTGTCAAAATATCAATATTTAAGGATGTCATATACAAGTTAATAAAAAACACTGCCTAAAATGTTTATTTTATCATTAAAACAGATACAGTAAAACTTCGATAAATTAATAATTTTTATTAAATAATAAATTTCTCTGGTCTCGACTTGGCTAATAGAATAAAATAATAACATTGCTAAATGTATAAAATAACAATTCATAAAATATGTATGAAAATATAATTTATAAAATCAACCATCTCTTTTTTGAACCATCTCTTAAACAATTTTTTTTTAAAATTTTTTTTTTCTAAAATATATATCTATAGTCAATTATATACTTGAAACCATTCACAACATTTCATATTCTAATGTAATTATACATGTATTCTATTTTGAATCACGTTAATTCAAGATTAATGAACTTGTTTTTACCAAGATTAATAAACTTAGATATAATACATCATCATTAATTAATTGTTTATTTGTTTTCTTTTTTAGTTAACGAACAAAGCTAATTGTTTAATTTGAGAAATGTAATATACAAAATAAAAATTATTCTATAAATTAATAAAATAATCATTTATCGATAAATTAGTAACCTCATATAAGCTAATAATTTTCCACGTTCCAAATATATTCATTTATAAAGATTTTATTCGGAGTTAAAATTCATGTATACCTTTTCGATAACAAAAGATGGGCGATGTTCGGTGTCGGGCATCAATGCTGTTAAAAAGACAGCAACAGCGATCTTGTGAGGGAAAGTTTCCATGGCAAGTGCCAAATTCATACCACCGAGACTATGTCCAACAAGTACAACTCTTTCTTCCGGTGGCAGACAGGCCAAGAAATACAAAAGAGGCTCAGTGTATTCACCCAATGTGCAAACTTCTTCGATTTTCGCCGGGTGGATGCCGGAAGCCGCCAAGTCAAGTGCTGTGACCCGGTGGCCGGCGGCCTCAAGCATTGGCTTCACCTTGTACCAGCACCAGGCTCCGTGGCCTGCCCCGTGTACTAAAACTATATGCTGCTGCTGATTTGCCATTTTATTTAAATTATACTATATGATTTAATTTATTTCTTCAGAATATATAGACAGCAACATAAAATATCAAATTGGATTAAAATTGGGGTAAATTACACCCATGGCCACTGAACTTTACCCATTTTACATTATGGCCATTGAACTTCATTTCTTCCCGGTATGGCCACTGAACTTTACACTTTTTAATACCGGTGGCCACTCAAATTTAACTGACTTCTCAAAATGACCGTTAACGATTGTTAACGACCTCAAAATGAAAATATTCAAGAATTAAGTTGTTCAGAATGAAATTTATCATGAAACCACATTTTTTATTTTCGAAAATCACATTTTTTAGAGCTTTCTCTCTCTAAAAATTCACTTTCTCTCTCCTAACCAAACAACACCCAAATGACCTCAAAACGAAAATTTTCAAGAATTAAAGTTCCTTATAATATCATTAACGCTTTGGATTTTTTATTTTTAGCCATCAACGGTCGTTTTGAGACGTTAAGTGGCCACCGGTGTTAAAAAGTGTAAAGTTCAATAGCCATACCGGGAAGAAATGAAGTTCAGTGGCCATAATGTAAAAATGGATAAAGCTCAGTGGCCATGGGTGTAATTTACCCATTAAAATTGGATCATCTATTACGTATGAAATTGCAGTTTTAAGAGGTTGTTTTCTCCATTACTTACTTACTAAAAATTAAATTCGATTTATGATTAATGTCCATCAAAGATCAGATTCAGGCGGTTAGATCCAACACGACACTTCAATCAAAATCAACAAGCAATGGTCTTTTCATAACTAACGTTTCCGTTGCTACTCAATCGTATTAATGATCTGAAAGAGATAACCGTGTACGGATTTATTCTGTCTCAATAATAAATTGGGTAAATTACAAAACTGGTCCAATTCGGAGGCTCGTTTATATATCTATACTCATTACATCATGTATTACATATTTAAACTATTTTAATATAAACTTTCTAAAACGTACCCTATATATATATATATATATATATATATATATATATATAACAAACTTAGTCATTTTCTTGGTTTTCTTTCTTTTTTTCTTCTTCTAATTATTAACAATCCTTCAATTTCATACATCAATACAAAACTCAAACTTTTCATGTAAGTATTATGTTGATTTTACATACATAAATCTCTTTCGGCTGGTTAGTTTTGTGTATTTGAAGTTAGTTCGCACCTATATCGATTGTATTTGGGCTGGTTACTCGATCGCTTCGCGTTTTACGATTTTGCTTCATAGAATCGTAAACTGCGAAGATATTATTAGTAAATGATTCTTCGCATATCACCTAAACCGTGAAGCCAAACTTAACATAGGGTTCGCGGTTCACCTACACAGCGAAGGACTGCAGCATCGCAGTTGTGTAATTTTCTTCACGGTCCATGTGAAGAATATTTCTTTTGAGCTCTTGTCATTTATATTGTTTGACAATTTCTTTGTTTTTTAACAACAGCAGTATGTCAATCGACCATCTCTTGTGTGTGATTATGTGGAACAACCAATGGACAACCATGAGAAAAGCCATGACATACGAGGGGGTGAATCAAAGTTGCTTCAGCTTTCAACAAAAATCAATTTCGAAATGATTCAAGAGAGAATCTACACTTCTACACGTGTTGATTCAACATCATTTGGTGTACGTGTAACTATGCAAACTACATAGGTCCAAACAAAGTTTCTAGGGTAGTAGTTTTGATTGTTGATTCAAGTGATGTTGAGTGCTTCATAGAGTACCGGATGAATCCAAGCGATATTATTCCACTATATGTTAATTTTGAACCACGATCAATGGAGGTGCAACTACGACAAGCTAGGAAGAAAGAGAATGTTATTCAATCAAGTTGTGATGTCATCATTGAAGTTGACACCCGTAAGCCAAGCAAAGAAAAGATCACATATTTCAATTTCGCAGCCAACCCTGGTTTAGATGATATTAGCTCGAATCATTTTTTTACCCCAAAGAAACCGTATATGAAGAAGATATTTGTAGTCATTTTGACTCCGAAGAAACGGTATATGATGAACAACCTATCCATCAGAAACAATCTCGTTGCGAAGGTGTTCTCGAAACCAATGCACGAGCTGACCATATATCATTAAGTATTTATGAGGCGGATGATGAATAAAGAAGAAGAAAGAGGACTTGTCCATTTCGATGGCTTCCAGAGGTCCATGGTGCACATGTTCTTCCTATTGAATCTAGTGCATCAAAATGGGTTGTCGATTTAAAGGTGCATGATATATTCTCAAACAAACGAGAATTGCAATATGCACTTGGAAAATACGCAGTTAAGAATAGGTTCAAATGGAGAGTGTATAGGTCTAACAAGTCCATGTTTTAAGTTAGATGTCAGCATGATGAGAAATGTAAATGGCGGACTAGAGGTATTGGGATACCCAATTCCGATATGTTCAGGCTCCGAAGAACGGATGAAATGAAGAAACACACGTGTGCCCAAAGATCAAATGTTATCACATCACAGGAAAGCGGGGAAATGAGTTGTCGAAGTACTACTTGCGGATAAGTTTGATCTCGAGGATAGAGTGTATCGACCAAAGGACATTGTTAAAGATTTGGAGAAAGATGTTGGGTGTTAGAAGATGTGGGAGGTTCACTGGAAGAGACATATATAGAGATGTCCTTTTCACTTATATGGGCAAGTCTTTTATGCCACAATTCAATCATATCATAATTCTCTACTACATTAACAATGCTCTTGCAGATCTTTGGATGTGCCATGCACAACTTAGAGTCATTATTCCCTCTTGCCACAACTAAAGAACCTCGAGTGATCTTCCATTGACCATTACTAAAGTTGTTGTGGTAACCATCATTATCAAGGAAGCTTGTAAAAATCAAGTTCGATCTTGTATATGGAACATGTTTCACATTATGCAAAACCAACTTTATCCTAGTGTCAAACTTTAACGGACCTCTTTGACACCCACAACCTTTGATAGCCCATTATTACCCATCTGAACATCACCAAACGCATCTAGTATGTATGATACTTAAAAAATCTCTCTATGATGTAACATGACATGAAGCACCACTATCAACCACCCAACTCGAATAATCATGTGCAAGATTGATAACATCATACTAACCACAAATCAAAAAATTATCAATAGTAGTATTTACCTCAGCATTTTCATAATCACTATCATATTTTTTCTGATTGTTTTCAGCACCTTTCTTATTCTTTTTCTTCAGCTGTCTGCAGTACCTTTTAGTATGCCCATTTCTTCCATAGTGGTAGCACTCAACATTGGCAAACTTATCCCTTGAACTTATTCATTGTTTCCCTATATTACTCGGACCTCTGCTATGATTTCTCCCTCGTCTTTCTGTGACTAAGACTTCTAATTCTAAAGAGGAACCTTGTGTCTTTCTTCTAATATCTTCATTAAAAACACTACCCTTAGACAATTCCATGTAAATAACCTCATATGGCGTGAAGTTAGATAATGATGTTTTAAATGTCTCCTAAGAGTTTGATAATGTACTAAGGACCCATAAAGCATGTACCTACTTTTTAAAGTTGATCCTCATTCTAGTAAGCTGACTTATGATTTTCTAGAAGGCATTCAAGTGATTTGACAAAGGATCGCCATCTTGGCACTTCAAATTCATCATCTACTTTATTAAAAATAACTTGTTATTCCATGTTTTTCAAGCATACAACTACTTAAACTTTTCCCACAACTCATGTGCATTTGCCTCACCATTAATATAGTTCAAAACATTATCATCCACCCACTGCCTAATAAATCCATAGAAATATCAATGCAATATAGTGTTGGAGTTTAGTTTCCTAAAGACAATTGTTTTAGGATATTAATATTAATGAATAAATTGTTTATTTGATCATTTGTTTAATCAGATATATAACATTAAAATGTAACTATATATAAAGGTACAAATCTTTCATAAAGAAAGTAATCCTAAGTTTATTTAAGTAGTTATAAAGTGTTCATACAAGCATGAAGTGAGACTATACTTTATAATAGACCAATAGACTTAAAGTAAACCCAAGTCAAGTAATATGTTATAGGGGTTGGCATATTACTGTTGAGACTTGCATGTAACAGTGTTTTCTGTCGAGACAGAAAGCTGATCTCACAAGCTTTAGATATTCAAATATCTAGACAGTTACATGGATCTGGTGAAGGAGTTCATTAAAATTGGGACCCGACTTGAAATAACAGTATGGATTGATTTATCTAATGTGTCAACTGTTCATCTCATTGGTATTAGTAGGTATAACTAATCCTCAGACTCAAACATTCGTTAATTAGTGATTCTGGATTATGGAGTCTGATACTTTGATTCTGTGCGAGCATGATCCAACATGTGAGAGCCTGGGGTGTGTGAGAGCAGGGTTGGGTATCACACAAAGTAATTGCAGAATAGTTAATGTAAGATTGAGCATTCGTCACTCCCGATAAGTGGGAGATATATCCAAATGGCCGCTTGTGGTGAATTGACTGAAATTCTTGCAAGGTGATAGAGTTAAGAGTAGAAATTAACATTTCACTTAACTTATCTTTTCAGAGTGAATTCAACCTGTATAAGCAAAACCGGACTCTTCGTTATATGTAACCTCGACACGTTCCATGGTTATAAGGAATTGACCGACATGATATAGTTGATGAAGGATCGTATTATACTGTGCCTAATGTAGAAAGGTTAACGTCAGTTATCAACCTGACTTCTTAATTGCTCCGGGGGAATATCATAGGTTCTACTAGTAACAGCTCGCGAAGGTATTCCGTTATATATACGACTAATGGCAATAAAGAACCTAATGGGTCGCATATGGGACTTGGAATTGGAGGACGAAAATGTAAATTAGTGAGACATAATGCATGGGCCGAAATTTATATATTAAATATGGATATTAGTTTGATTTAATAATTATAATTAGATTATGGTTATAAATTAAACTAAAGGATTATCTGATAATATTAATTGGAAGTTTTTTTTATGTGATTGAAACTCTAATTAATTATCCCTAACAATAATTAAATTATTAATTTGATTAATAATAGTTATCTAGATATAATTAGTTATTATTTAGATAATATTAAAGTGTTTATTTAATTATCTAATTAGTAATCCTATTCCGAATAAGATTCTAATTATTTAATTACCTAACACAACTGGGATTAGGGTTTTGAGAAGTCTATAAATAGACACCCTAACCCCTAAATTTCGATACACTCAATTAGAAGGAGAAGAGGAACCGTTTCGTCTTTCGTCTCGGCTAATTTACTTTATTTCTTACTCCCTCTTTGATCTCGTATCGATTTCTGTTAGAGGCAATCATTGCGATTGCTATACTTTAAAGGTTGATTACTGATTAGTTTTGTTTTTCCTGTGTTGAACAAAAACGTTCGTTGCTCACGAGTTGATTATAAGAAGTTGTGGGCACTTCGTTTGCAACCGTAGATAGTTCTTCACTAAAGGTATTACTTTCTATCCCTCCTTGTATGAAATAACAATTAACAGATCGTGGAAAAGGGAAATAGATAAATGTTAAGCCCAAAATATACCTAAAATATCATTAATATTTACATCAGTTTTGCTATAAAATCGTGTTGTTTATATCTATTTAGAGTACTTTTACTTCCGAATATGTTTCTTTCATGCAAGGTACCTAAATATTTGGTAAAATCCAAATAGGAACGAAAAGAGGTCAAAAACAAAGGAAATACCCTAAGTTAGGAGCCAAAAGACGAAGAAATCAGCACACCGATACGAGGAAGACGAGAACGAAGTCAGAAACGGGAGAATAATTCCTATTCTCGGTAGAGAATTATGGGTCACGACCGAGAATCCCAAATTCTCGGTTGTGACACGCTAAAGTCCAGCGCCTCTCTCCTTCGCTTCGAAGACCAAAAACTGCTCCCTCATTCTCGGTAAGATCAGCAGCCTTTGTAGCACAAAATTCATATGTTTAAATTCCAAGAAACGCGTTCGTTCAGGTGGATAGAAACGTCTCTTCGCAGCGGATACGACCCTTCACAGCGGACACGGCACTTCAAACACGACTCTTCAACATCTATAAATAAAGAGTTGATTCAGAGTTGAAGGATAGAGTTAGATTTGTAACATTAGTGCAGAGTTTATTGTTGTCTTCCGAACAGACTCTAGCAAGTTCACTAGATACAAGTAATAAAGTGATAAGTCGAGTATCGTATCCACAGGGATTGAGGACCAAAGTTTACAAGGAATACTTTGCAGAACATGGTGTTCGATGTGTGTGATTATTTTATGATGATAGATGTTGGTGGTTGTGAAGACTAATGACTAAACAAGTTGCTTTATGTGTGAAAAATGATTGCTTGATAATGATAATATAAGGAGAACAGGCTAAGCACAGCGGAACAGGTTACTGTAAGCTTCAAAACAACCTAACAAATCATGAATGATGCAACTGAAGCCAAGGTTTCTGTTTTAACTCTCACTTAAGTCAACTCTCGTGTGTTCTTAAGATTCTAAAATTTACTAAAACTCGTAGCGTCCTAAAGGTTTGTTCTTTCTTGCATTAAGATTGAAACAACATTTCTTATGAGAAAACCCTTGATAAAACCACCTAACATTTCTGCTTCGGGGTTGGATGTTTGATATAGAGTTCGGTGAAGATGAAAGCAGTTTCCTGTCATTCATCTAACACAAAAATACATGCTCAAGCATTTAAATGTAAAGCCTCAACAAACACTTCATGCATTAACATCATTCATTCATTGCTAGACTTGGAAAAACTTACATTACCGGCCCCGACTGGCCGAGCCCATCCAAAAGGATTACTCACTCATACAGGCGAGTGAGCAATCTGATAGTTCGAAGCTCTGAAACTCCATCGATGGAGCTCTCTCCCTTTTACAAAGTCTATCTTTTTGTTCTCCCAAAAAGTGCTCTCCCTTTCCTTCCTTACTACCTCTATTTAAAGGAAAGGTCAGGGTCTAAAACGGTACTAGAAGAGTATCCGCACAAAATATATTACAAAACAAAGTTAAATGTTCAGAAATCTAAAAATTGCTAAAAGTGGTGAAGATCATTTTGACCCTTGAACACTCAAGGGTTGAGCTTTCTTTTCATCATGTTACTTTACGCCTGCACTTATCCGCCTCTCTGCCAGCAGCTACTGTCGTACCTGCTTCCCGTTTAGTCGCTATCCATCACCAGGGGTTCCGGTGTTTGACCGCTGGATCAAAGAATGGCATAATCTCCTCTTGGTTGTGCGAACAGGCTGCTTCCAGTCTATTCGGCTAAGTCTTTCCTTATTTGCATAAAAACACCTATAAGACCTTCTTTCATGTAATAAAACACTACAAACACCCTTAATTCATTATAATTAACACCTTTAAATGTAGTCAATTTCATGCCTAACAAACACCCGCAAATTGAATCTTTGCTTGTCCTCAAGGACAAAGAGTTAAGAATGAAAGAATACAGAAACAGGAGTTTGAATGTTACAGGGAACTGAGAGGGTGATAGTAATTGCTTTGTTCTGAGGAGATAATAATAAGTACAAGTTATGACCTTTTGATGAAGTTATACCAGTGCAGGATTGTGTACCCTTCTCGAGAAATTCCTTAAAGCTTAAAATTAGACCTCAAATTTCACAAAGAACAACCTGTTTGCTAGTTTTCCTCACCAAGGAATGAAATTTTTCACTCACTCTCGTATGGCCTTTGTTTGCCATAGGGGAAATAATGCAACTTCACTCCTCAGCTCAGCAAATACACCCTTAGGGTGTGAGTTTGCTTTTTGGCCCCATGTCAATGGATCAACAATTTTCCAAGCATAGTCAAAAGGTCTTGAACATGGTTGTGATGTTAGGCTTAGGCTAAGGTCTTGAACATGGTTGTAATTTAAGGGAATATATCAACAGCAAAAATATCAAAAAGTTTGAGGGGCATCAGATCCATCTCCTTAGCATCACCAAGTCAGTCACATCGGAATATGAGCAAATCAGGGGGCATCAAGATCGATTTCCTTAGCATCACACATTCAGTCATATCTGAACATGAACAAATCTGGGGGGCAATTGTGGAAACACTGCCAAGAGAAAATTTCCATGTTGTCAATCTAAGCACAAACAGACGAATTTGGGGGCAATTGTGGAAATTCCACCAACAGAAAATCCTCATATCATCAGTCTAAGCATGGATAGATGAATCCGGGGGGGCAATTATGAGGTCCACGAATGAAGATCACTGACCTCATTGCCAAGAAAACGAAGATGTAGAACACAAATTGGGGGAAACCAATGTGTTGTTACGAAAGAAAATTTGAGAATCAGAAGTGAAAACATCACGAAAAGACATGTTGAGCAGTGAAATCTTCTTGGGGTGCCATCATACCGCTCAAATGTTTGAGTGTGTTCATACAAAATTTTGCTAGGGAGCAACCAGATTGCCTTCCTCGGCACCAAATCCATCAGATGGAGACATCGGCAGCGTTGAAACTGATAATGGAAGACATTGGGGGGCATGGTACCTTCATGTCAGATGGTTATAAAGAACCATAGTCTTCGCAAGCCTCAAGAGCCAAACATCCTTAGAGGTGTCAATCAATGTCTGAACAATGAGATACTAAGATACCGCTCCATTGTTTGAGCATGTTCACGCGGAGTTTCTGGGGGGCAACCAAATTGGCTTCCTCGGCACCAAATTTATCATTTGGAGACATCAGTAATACCAAAACTGAGAATGGAAAACATTGGGGGCATGGGACCTTCACATAAAATGGTTGTAAAGAACCATAATCTTCGCGAGCCTTAAGAGCGAAACATCTTCAGAGGTGTCAACCAATGTCTGAACAATGAGATACCAAGATACTGCTCCGATCTTTGAGCATATTCACTCAGAATTTTGCTAGGGGGCAACCAGATTGGCTTCCTCGGCACTAAATTTATCATCCGGAGACATCAGTAATACCAAAACTGAGAATGGAAAACATTGGGGGGGCATGGGACCTTCACATAAAATGGTTGTAAAGAACCATAATCTTCGCGAGCCTTAAGAGCGAAACATCTTCGGAGGTGTCAACCAATGTCTGAATAATGAGATACCAAGATACTGCTCTGATCTTTGAGCATATTCACTCAGAATTTTGCTAGGGGGGCAACCAGATTGGCTTTCTCGGCACTAAATTTATCATCCGGAGACATCAGTAATACCAAAACTGAGAATGGAAAACATTGGGGGGCATGGGACCTTCACATAAAATGGTTGTAAAGAACCATAATCTTCGCAAGCCTTGAGAGCGAAACATCCTCAGAGGTGTCAACCAATGTCTGAACAATGAGATACCAAGATACTGCTCCGATCTTTGAGCATATTCACTCAGAATTTTGCTAGGGGGGCAACCAGATTGGCTTCCTCAGCACCCAAATCCATCAGACAGAGACATCGGTAATGTTGAAACCGAGAATGAAGACATTGGGGGCATGGTACCTTCACGTGAAATGATTATAAAGAACCACAATCTTCAAAAGCCTCGGGCTTCAAATATCCCTAGAGATAGCCAGAGTTCAGAAAAACTGATTAGTCTTTGCGAAAATGCCAAAAATCGGATGGTTGGCTGAGAGACAAAGGCAGGATCACTAAATCTTAAACAGAAGAAGTCAAGATCCTGAGAAGCAGTTGGATCTCTCTTAGATTGCACATGCGCCAAATATTCCCAAGAATACCGAAGATTCAGAAAGATTGATCAGTCTTTGCGAAAATGAGCCGAAGTAAGGTCATGATGATTGACTACAAGACCATTTGTCAAGCTATGATGCATGTCTAAAACCACAGAATTCTGATCAAATGAAGCCAATTTTTTCGAGACGAAGCACCGATCTCTCTTGGGTTACGCATTACAAATGAGCCAAATGGATAAAAAAAATGAACAAAAAATGAAAATTAAAAAAAAACTGTTCATTTTCTTATCATTATTTTTCATAACATCTTTTATGGTGATTTTACAAAATTCTCCAGCATATTGCCAGCATACTGCATTCACGTTTTCAAAAAAAAAAAACATTATATCGCATTAATGTTTTCAACATCATTTTTTTTCCTCATAATTAAAAAAAAACATCATATCATCTCAATGTTTTCACGAGCATTTAAAAAAAATCATCAAATCATATCACGAAAATTTCAAAAAAAAAACTCTCATTGATGATTTCATATCTCTCGTTGATATTTTCATAAATAAACAATTTTCAAACAGAAAATCACAAAAAAAATCATTCTACACTAAATTGCATTTTTCCTCAAATATTCCTTAAAGAAATTTTCTCATTAATCGCAAGATTGCAAGCATGTCATGCTTTGATCTACCCCTTTCATCACAAACATTCATATTGCATGTCATTTCAAATGCATCATTTTTCGTGCCCATTCCTTTACAATGATCATTCCAGTGTCCATTTAAATGTTTCAAAAAAAAATCAAACCTTTAAGGTCGGAAATTTTCAGAAAATTGCTCCGCTTGTCGAGTGAGCTCATTCATTCATTCATTCATTCATCGTAAACATTTCAGATATTCAAATTTGCATCGCATGAGCAGTCAATCATGCATGAAAAGAAAAAAAAATCATAAAATTCCAAAAGAAAAAAAAAACCAAAAAAGAACGAAGAAAACCTCAAAAACTTCTTTTCAAATAAAGAAAAAAAAATTATCCAAAAAAACACATTATGTATGCATTCACCGATTTTATCGTGCACAGCTGTTGAGTTTTTGCAGGAACACGAGAAGCCTTGACAGGTAATCACAAGTACAACTCATCTTCAAAAGGATATGGGGAGCCGTCATCACTCAATCAAATCAATCGGGGAGCCGTTGTCACTCAAAAAAAAAAACTAGCGGAAGGCCCAGTCTCAGAGTCTTTCAAAACTGTAGGATGAACAGTCTCAAATCATTCAAAATTGAAGGATGTCAAATCTCATATCAGTCGCGGGGAGCCGCTCGAAACACAAATATATCAGTTGCGGGGAGCCGCTATAAAAGCTTATTCCAGTTGCGGGGAGCCGCTATAAAAGCTCATTCTAGTTGCGGGGAGCCGCTATAAAAGCTAATTCCAGTTGCGGGGAGCCGCTATAAAAGCTCATTCCAGCTGCGGGGAGCCGCTATAAAAGCTCATATCAGTTGCGGGGAGCCGCTATAAAAGCTCATTCCAGCTGCGGGGAGCCGCTATAAAAGCTCATATCAGTTGCGGGGAGCCGCTATAAAAGCTCATATCAGTTGCGGGGAGCCGCTATAAAAGCTCATTCCAGTTGCGGGGAGCCGCTATAAAAGCTCATATCAGCTGCGAGGAGCCGCTATAAAAGCTCATTCCAGTTGCGGGGAGCCGCTATAAAAGCTCATATCCAGTTGCGGGGAGCCGCTATAAAAGCTCATTCCAGTTGCGGGGAGCCGCTATAAAAGCTCATTCCAGTTGTGGGGAGCCGCTATAAAAGCTCATCTCAGTTGCGGGGAGCCGCTATAAAAACTCATTCCAGTTGCGGGGAGCCGCTATAAAATCTCATATCAGTTGCGGGGAGCCACTATAAAAGCTCATTCCAGTTGCGGGGAGCCGCTATAAAAGCTCATATCAGTTGCGGGGAGTCGCTATAAAAGCTCATTCCAGTTGCGGGGAGCCGCTATAAAAGCTCATATCAATTGCGGGGAGCCGCTATAAAAGCTCATTCCAGTTGCGGGGAGCCGCTATAAAAGCTCATATCAGCTGCTTGGGAGCCGCTATAAAAGCTCATATCAGTTACGGGGAGCCGCTATAAAATCTCATTCCAGTTGCGGGGAGCCGCTTTAAAAGCTCATTCCAGTTGCGGGAAGCCGCTATAAAAGCTCATATCCAGTTGCGGGGAGCCGCTATAAAAGCTCATATCAGTTGCGTGGAGCCGCTATAAAAGCTCATTCCAGTTGCGGGGAGCCGTTATAAAAACTCATATCAGTTGCGGGGAGCCGCTATAAAAGCTCATTCCAGTTGCGGGGAGCCGTTATAAAAGCTCATCTCAGTTGCGGGGAGCCGCTATAAAAGCTCATATCGGTTGCAGGGAGCCGCTATAAAAGCTCATTCCAATTGCGGGGAGCCGCTATAAAAGCTCATTCCAGTTGCAGGGAGCCGCTATAAAAGCTCATTCCAGTTGCAGGGAGCCGCTATAAAAGCTCATATCAGTTGCGGGGAGCCGCTATAAAAGCTCATTCTAGTTGCGGGGAGCCGCTATAAAAGCTCATATCAGTTGCGGGGAGCCGCTATAAAAGCTCATTCCAGTTGCGGGGAGCCGCTCTAAACACTCACATATCAGTTGCGGGGAGCCGCTCTAAACACTCACATATCAGTTGCGGGGAGCCGCTCTAAACACTCATATAACAGTTATGGGGAGTCGCTCTAAACACTCACATATCAGTTGCGGGAGCCGCTCTGAACACTCACATATCAGTTGCGGGGAGCCGCTCTAAACACTCACATAACAGTTGCGGGGAGCCGTGTTGTCCTATAAACAGACTATAGCAAGTGTACTAGATACAAGTAATAAAGTGATAAGTGAGTATCGTCTCCACAAGGATTGTGATACAAATAAATAAGAGAAATTGTTGCTAAACAGTGTGTGTTATAAAAATGCCTTCCTTTATGGTTGTTTGTTTGATATTGGTTGATTAGTGACTAGCAAATTACTCAATCAGGGAAATAGGGTTACTTTTCAACGATTAAAGGAAGAGAACAGGCTTTACATGACCGAACACGGTGTGCTACATCTTACAACATTCGATGAATAAAAGATAATGCCAACGAAGCCAAAGTATCAGTTTTCAAGTGAGTTTGAGTCAACTGTCGTGTGTTCTCAAACTCCTAAGATTTACTAACATCTTTAGCATCCTAAAGATACGTTCTTTCTAGCATTAAGAACAAAACTGCATTTCTAGATGAGAAAACCCTCGACACAACCTTCTAACTTGTCAGCTTCGAAGATGGGAGATCAATAGAGATATCGGTGAAGATGAAAGCAGTGTCCTAACATTCATCTAACACATACATACATGCTTACGCAAGAAAGTTAAATCCTCATTGATCACAACATTGGCAAAATACTAGATATTCATATAAGCGTTGTAAAACTTACATCACCAGGTCGGCCATGCCGAGCCCGTTCAAAAGGTCTACTCACTCATATCGAGCAGTGAGCAGAGGAATATTGTTGTTACCGCTTGAGACTCCATGAGAGCTCTCTTCTCCTTCTATTCTATTTGATACAAAGAACTAAAGCTAGAAAAGAAAATAAAATCCGATTCCTAAACCTTCTCTGCTTTTCCTATTTAAAAGGGAAAAGACCGAGACTGTCCAAAATCTGGTACAACTTCGTACCCTTCTTACACAGAAAGTCAACCACTTACTACAATTAACAAACTAACGAAATGATTAACTTTTAGATTAACCTTTGAACACTCAAGGGGGTGAGACTTCAAATCATCATGCTACTTTTGGCAATCCCGTCGCCACACACTTTCACCTGCTCCTCCTGCCGTTGTCCGTCATTGGATAATCCGGAGTTTAACCGCTGGACACAAGTAAGGCTCCACTCCTCATTGGCATTAGCGAAACAAGCTGTTTCCAGCGAGTTTAGTATTTTTCTTTGCTTATCTGCACAAGGACATTAATCAGCCCTTATTCCTTGCAAAATGATATAAAAATACCCGAATTTCCTTATAAATTAACTGTTTAATCTTAGTCAATTTCATGCCTAACAAATAGCCCCAAATTGAACCTTTGCTTGTCCTCAAGCAACAAATTGTAAGAAGAGAGTAAACAAAAGGGTTAGGAATGAAATTAGTTTAATGACTGAGAACGACGAGTAGAGAAACATAGAACGCTTGGTATTACTAGGAGATGAACAGATGCATGCTAATGTTTTATCGAAGAGTAAAAGCTTGTTTTAAAAGTTGTGTCCTTTTTGCTCAAGAAATTCCTCAAATCTTAAAATTTAGACTTCCTTTTTCACAAAGAGTTACCAACAGCCAGACATGCCTCACTAAGGGATGGAATAATTCACTCACTCTCACATGGCATCTTTTTGCCATAGGAAAACGAATGCGATTTCACTCCTCAGCTCAGACACCACACCCTTAGGGCGTGAGTTTGCCTATTGATCCTGAGTCTAAGGGTCAAAGTTCCTCCTGACATAGTCCAAAGGACTTTGTAAAGGTTGAAATGTTAGGCTAGGGCTCTGGTTTGACAGTGAAAAGCTATTTCAGTGTATGAATTCTGTCTTTTTGCACTTTTTTTTATCATATGCAGCCTATAATGATTGCAGTTTACACACACTTCTTCTACACAACCTGTTCACACATAACCCAGTACTCTTTTGAATATAAAGGTTCCTTCCTCCCCACATTATGTTCCCTAGTTCATTCAATCTTTTCCTTTTTCTCAATTGCTTATATTTGCATAACTTAAGCACATGATTTTTATTTTAAACAATTGGCAATTCGAGGCATAAGACAGAACTCAAGGTATTTTAGAGTTAAGTGGAGGGAGAGGGCTATTATTTGTGGTTATTCAGAAAGAGCAGGTTATGGCTCGACTTGGTTATCCTAATAATTGGGGTGCATAGCACAGGTGCCTTTTGTGTAGCGGAGGGAATAACTAAATGCCTTTTTCCTCCTATGAAATTCAGAACTAATCACCGTTTCATCAGGGTACCAAGGCAAATTCTCCCTAAAGATAGTGAGTGCCGGCCCACTCGAAAAAAACAATGCATACCATGGATGCATTATGAGGCTCAATTTCTCACTATTTTCGGGGGAAAAAATGCAGTAAGGCCATGATTACTAATTTTGAAAGAGGAATTAAAGATTTCAAAATTTTTGGAACTTCCTTCATTAGGGAACATGAAATACAAACAAGCAATTAACACAACCTAACACCAAAGCAAGCACAGTCTGCTCTATGATTCCTACATAACACCAAGCAATTCTCTAGATGGAACAAACAGGCGGAAAGAAAATAATGGAAGCAGACAATAATTACCAAGGATATGCACAAGGATTCTCAAGGGATATTTGTTCTACATCAAATTACTAAATTAAACCAACAGATTTGCAGCATTTATCATGTTATTTCCGCATAAATTATAAATTGTAATGCACACAGCACAATCCCCACCCCCAAAAGAAAACAAAACATTGTCCTCAATGTTAATAATCACGGCAGCAGATTGTACAAGATAGGCGGAACAAAACATGAAAGAGTAAGGGTGTTAGAGGTTACCAGATGCTAGGACAGCGAATATTTGGTCAGATCAGGCGTGATGGGAAAGAGTGGAGTTAACCTCTCTATCCCCAGGGGCAGGAATACCCTCCTCCTTTGAGGAGGCGGCAGTGTTAACCTTAACATTGGCACTGGCAGGTGTTTCAGGCACTTGTCTTACCGGACTTTTCACAGAGAAACCAGAAGGACTTTCTTTGGCATGCTCCTCAATGCACATGCTTTTAAGCATATCGATCTCACCCTGTTGTGATGCGTACTTTTGCTCCATGGCGAATATCATTTCGCGGTTTGCCAGATTCTGGGCAAACAGGGCATTGAATTTATCCATCACATCCTCGTAGGTCATCTTTGCACATTTCTTATAAAAGGCCAAGTCTTTGGGCTTCTCGACTTGCTCGAAATCTGACGACACTGATAGGGTAGGCTCGCTTTTCCTTTTTCGGCTCTCAGTCTGCCGAGATGTAACAAAATCAGACATCCAGACCCATTTCCCATTCACAATCTTTCCAAATAACATCTTTTGGAGGCTCTTGAGATCAATGAGGTCAGGGTGATTCACAATCGTGAGACGAGAGTGGTCTTCAGGTTTAAACACCCTGATTGACTCCGCAATTCTGGTGACAATGCTGCCACAATAGATAACCGACGAGCTTTTCTTGGAAAAAGCGCTGATGTATTCCCCAAACCAGAATCCCAAATTCATTCTTGGTCCAACTGCCATACTCCACAACGCGGTGAGATCTGCATGTGGCATGGTGGCTTGGTTTTCCCGGGCGAAGATTGTACCAGAGATCAACTTGTGCAAATACCGAACAGCATAATCATCGATATTGGACGCCTTGGACGAACTGCCGTCATAATGTTTCTGCCCTGAAAGTGATTCCCAGAAGGCCACAGGGTCGAAAACATCAGGCGTTGTGGTGAATGCCTCTTTATAGCTCTCGGATTCTAGGTCGTCATCATTGGTAGCATCTAACATCTGGTTGAACAAGTTAAGCGAAGGCCTTTGGGAGTGACCCATTAGCCTAAAGCAAAACTTTCCCTCTTCATCAGGATCGGTAATCTCCGCATTATGCTTAAAAGTTGCCAAGAACTCGAGTGTTAGTTCCCGATAGGCCGGTTCCGTCATTTCAAAGAAACATTCAAAATGGCCAGACTTCATGAGGGTGCGTACACGATCCTCGAGCTTAAGCCTTTTTAGGGTTTCCCAGCAAACTGTTCGGATGGGTCCGAACTGAAGTTTCGCGAGCTCATCATAGTACGCCTGAACAGAGACGTCTTTGAACTGGGAAAGCTTCTTGACCAGCTTCTCATCAGGGACAAACGCCACAGTGCACGGTTCCGCCATTTTTGCCTTTGCTTTTTCTTTCTTGGAAGAACCCTCAATTTTCACGTTTTTGCCCGAGCCTCGGGTTCTCATTTCGCTGTCAAGTTTAAGTAGGGTTTTCCAGTGGTATAGGGCACAGATCATGAACTGCCTTTGTGAAAAGAAGTCTCAAAGAAAAGAAAGAAATTTGGTGATAGAAGGTCTGAACTGAGATACATCTTCTTTAAGTAGGGAAACGAGGCGTCTTTCCGCCAATCTGTCAGTTTGAGGCCGAATCAAAGTTGGCCACCTGGACAAATCGGCAGAAAGGCGCGTGTTTTTGAATCAGAAAGAGGGTAGATGAACGGTCAAGATTTAATTTTAGCATTTATACCCCCCCCAACCGTTCAATCTTATCGAGGAGAAAAACAGGCGGTATGATTGCCTATTTGGCAATAGGAGTGGACGTTCCACTTTCCCTAGCTTTAATAACAAAATCCTACTGCCCAAATTTCTTCGATTTTTCCTTTCCCTACAACACAGGTACAATTGTACTACCTCACCCTTGGAAGGATTTTTAGGTTTTGCAATTGTGCCTAGGCAGAATTTACTCAAGATGAAGTCACTTCAAACACACTTTACACAACGGAAACAACTAAAATAAAAAAGTAAAGATAAAAATCAATAAAATGCAAAGTTACTTGTGCTACAATTGGTGTTTGTAGCGGACACCCTGTTCTCTTGCTTTTACTGTCCTCGGGGATCCTGGAAATGAACAGTATCGATCTTCCTCGTGTGATCGTTCTCTAAATATGGTTTTAATCTTTGTCCGTTCACCTTAAAAGGATCACCCCCATCTTTGAAAATTTCAACAGCTCATGTGTAAATACACGGTTTACAATGAATGGTCCTGACCATCTTGACTTGAGCTTTCCCGGAAAGAGCCTCAATCGTGAGTTGAAAATAAGGACGTGTTGTCCTTCTTGGAACACCTTGTTCATGAGCTTTTTGTCGTGCCACTGCTTGGTCCTGGCTTTGTAATTCACGGCATTTTCGTATGAGGACAGCCTGAATTCCTCCATTTCGCTCAGCTGTAAACTTCTCTGTTCACCAACAGCCTGTGTCTCAAAATTTAAAAATGTTAATGCCCAAAATGCGCGGTGCTCCATTTCCACCGGCAAGTGACAAGATTTCCCGTATAGCAACCGAAAAGGAGACATTCCAATCGGTGTTTTATAAGCGGTACGATATGCCCAAAGAGCATCATCAAGCTTGTTTGCCCAATCCTTTCGAGAGTTGCCAACGGTTTTCTCTAAGATTCGTTTTATCTCCCTATTGGAGATCTCCACCTGTCCACTGGTTTGTGGATGGTAAGGTGTGGCAACCCTGTGTGAGACTCCAAGTTTTCCCATTAATTTTTCAAATTTCGCATTACAGAAGTGGGTCCCTTGATCACTAATGATCGCTCGCGGGACCCCGAATCTGGCGAACAGTCTTTTCAGAAATTTGACTACCACGCGGGCGTCATTAGTGGGACTTGCGAGTGCTTCGACCCATTTGCTCACATAATCTACAGCCACTAGGATGTATTTATTCCCTTGGGAAGTTGGGAATGGTCCCATAAAATCTATGCCCCATATGTCAACAATTTTGCACACAACTATGTTGTTTAGAGGCATAGCATTTCGAGCGGAAATGTTTCCCGTTCGTTGGCACTCATTGCAAGTTCCAACGAATGTATTAGCATCCTTAAAAAGAGTGGGCCAGAAAAAACCTGATTGGAGAACCTTTGCCGCGGTACGGCTTGCACTATGGTGCCCTCCTGCTTCGCGGTTATGACAGTGGCTGAGAACATCCTGTCCCTCTTCTTGCGATATGCATCTTCGAATGATTTGGTCCGCGCATAACCTGAAAAGGTAAGGGTCATCCCAAAAATAATACTTGATTTCAGAGAAAAACTTCCTTTTCTGATTTGTGGATAGGTTGTGTGGTTTGAGCGAAGTTGCAAGGTAATTGGCTATATCGGCGAACCATGGCGCAGACTGCGCCGCATACAGATGCTCGTCAGGAAACCTTTCCACGATTTCTATTTGTTCAACTCTGCCCGTGTGATCAATCCTTGACAAATGATCTGCAGCAACATTCTCCGTTCCCTTTTTATCCTTAATTTCCAAATCGAACTCCTGAAGTAATAGCAACCATCGGATCAACCTTGGCTTAGCATCTTGTTTCGCGAACAAGTAACGCAACGCTGCGTGATCTGTGTGAACAATCACCCTGGATAAAACCAAGTAGGGCCTGAACTTATCGAAAGCATACACAACCGCCAGAAGTTCCTTCTCGGTAGTAGTATAGTTTTGCTGGGCCACGTTCAATGTTTTGCTGGCATAGTAGATAGGTCGAAACCTCTTCTCAATCCTCTGTCCAAGAACAGCTCCCACACAAGTATCGCTTGCGTCGCACAGTATTTCAAAAGGTTGCTCCCAATCTGGTCCTGCTAGTATAGGTGAGTTGATCAGCTTAGTCTTTAAGAGCTCAAAGGCCTTCAAACAGTCTGCATTGAAAGAGAACTCGGCCTCCTTATGGTGTAGGGCGGACAATGGGAGTGCTATCTTTGAAAAATCTTTTATAAACCGGCGATAAAACCCTGCGTGCCCCAAAAAACTTCTCACATCTTTGACGTTTGCAGGCACAGCCAGCTTCTCGATTACTTCCACTTTTGCCTTGTCCACTTCCATCCCTTTTTCAGAAATTTTATGTCCTAGGAAAATTCCGCCATTCACCATGAAGTGGCACTTTTCCCAGTTCAAGACTAAATTAGTCTCCTTGCACCGCGCGAGCACCGCTTCAAGATTGCTTAGACAGCTATCGAATGAACTTCCATAGACCGAGAAGTCATCCATAAAAATTTCCACAGTCCGCTCCACCATGTCATGAAAAATTGACATCATACATCTCTGAAAAGTGGCAGGAGCGTTGCACAGTCCGAACGGCATCCTTTTGTAAGCATAAGTCCCATATGGACATGTGAACGTGGTTTTCTCTTGGTCATCGCAATGAATTGCGATTTGGTTGTATCCTGAATACCCATCAAGAAAACAATAGAATGCATACCCCGCTAGTCGTTCTAACATCTGGTCAATGAAGGGTAAGGGGAAATGGTCCTTCCTTGTGGCTTCATTAAGCTTCCTGTAGTCGACGCAAACTCTCCACCCTGTTATTGTTCTTGTGGGAACTAGCTCGTCCTTTTCATTTAGGACTACGGTTGTTCCGCCTTTCTTAGGCACAACGTGGACAGGGCTTGTCCACACACTATCAGATATTGGGTAGATAATGCCAGCATCGAGAAGTTTGATCACCTCCTTTCTCACAACCTCCTTCATGTGGTGATTTAGCCTACGTTGCGGCTGAACAGTTGGTCGGTGGTCTTTTTCCATCAAGATTCTATGAACACAGACTGCCGGGCTTATTCCTTTTATGTCATCAATTTTCCATGCTATTGCCGCCTTGTATCTTCGCAAGACCGCCATCAGTTGCGCCTTCTGATCAGGAGTTAATTTTGATGATATTATGACAGGACTTCCGCTTGGTGGTTCCAGGAAAGCATACTCGAGATGTTCAGGCAACGGCTTCAATTCTGGCTTAGACATAGGCACAGTGGGTACCTCTGGTGGTTCTTGATGAGTTGGAATAGCAGGGTCTAACGGAGGTGTCGGAAAGGTGCTTTCAATGGAACACCCTGTTCCTTCGCATATGTTCACCTCACTCCCCAATAAGGTTTCTAATGTGTCCTGTTCCTGCAAAGTAGTAAGACTCTGAAAATCATCTAAGAAACAACAAGTGTCATCATTATTATTCGCGCGCCTCATTGCTTCATTCATTTTAAATATCACTTCCTCACCATTTATCCTTAAGAATAACTTTCCCTCTCCTACATCTATCAATGCTTTTCCTGTTGCTAGAAATGGTCTTCCTAGGATAATAGGGACATGCAAATCTTCGTCAATGTCCATTATAATGAAATCAACAGGCAAAATGAATTTTCCTACTTGGACTAACATGTCTTCTACTATTCCCCTAGGATAGCATACAGAACGATCAGCTAATTGAATAGACATACGAGTGGGTTGTGGTTCTCCTAACCCGAGTTGTGCATACACAGAATAAGGCATTAGGTTTATGCTAGCTCCTAGGTTACAAAGTGCATTTTCAATAGTCAGCTTCCCAATTGAACAAGGAATCGAAAAACTCCCTGGATCTTTTAGCTTCTTTGGAAGCTGCTGCTTGTTTTGGAGTATGGACGAACAGTCTCTGTTGAGTTGTATCATGGAAATGTTCTCCAGTTTCTTTTTGTTCGATAAGATATCTTTGAGGAATTTTGCGTATGTCGGCATCTGTGCTAGTGCTTCCACAAAAGGTACATTGATGTGCAATTTCCTCAAAGTGTCCAACACTTTAGAATTCTGCTCCTCCAACTTCTTGTTGATCAGCCGTGTTGGATATGGCACTGGTGGGACATACGGCTGTGGTGGTTTACAAACCCTTTCCTCCTCTTGATCACCAGGAACAGCTTGTTCTAGTTCCCCTTCAGCCTCTTTGGATGTTTCTGCAGGCTCAACGTCTTTGTTAGATAAAACAACTGGTTGAGTTTCCTTACCAGACCTCAAGGTGATTGCCATGACGTCGCCTTTAGGATTTGGCTCAGTATTGCTCGGCATTATTCCTTTTCCTTTTGATGTTGACGCGGCAATCTGGTGGACTTGTGTTTCCAGATTCTTGATCGATGCCTGCGTCTGTTTCATGAACTGCATCATCATTGTTTTCATATCTGGTTCGACTTCTTCCTTGTGTGGCACATGTTGCTTATAATGCTGCTGAGGTTGTCTTTGGTAATGTCCTCCTTGCTGTTGTTGATACCTTGGCTGCTCCTGATACTGTCCTTGCTGGTCCGGTTGGCCTGTCCATCCAAAATTTGGATGGTTCCTCGTTTCCGAGTTGTAAGTGTTGGAGTAACGGTTGGGCTGATTCCTCTGATTGTACCCTGCGTAGTCGCATTCAGCCCGTGTGCCTTTTCCTTGCTTTACTCCAGGACAATTGATATTGAAATGAGCTCCTCCGCAAAAACCACAACTTTCGGTGAATGGTGGTTCACTAAATGGCGGTTCATTGTGAATGGATGAGACATTTATCTTTCCCAGCTGTCGGGTAAGCTGTTCTACTTGGCTTGTTAGTTTTGAAACGACATCCTCATTTCCTGTCCTTTTTCCTTCACTTCGTGACGAATGCCAGTTGTAACTCGTGCTGACCACTTTCTCTATTAGGTCATATAAAGCTTGTGGCTCTACATCTTCCGGGTTACCATTTGCGATAGATTCGATCTGGATTTTGTAAACGTTGGTCGCTCCATTGTAAAAATTTTGCATTTGCATCCACATGGGGATACCATGATTTGGCACCCTTCTGAGCAGCTCCTTGTATCTTTCCCATGCTTCTGCCAACGACTCATCTTCATCCTGTATGAAGCGTGACACTTTATTTCGTAGCTTAATGGCTTGTCGAGGCGGAAAATACTTCATCAGAAAAGCTCGTGCCATTTCTTCCCAACTCGTGATCGTTACAGGCTGTAAATTCCGCAGCCATGTTTTTGCTTTATCCCTTAGTGAAAAAGGGAACAGCTTTAATATGATCACATCATCAGAGACACCTCTGTTCGACCTGAATGTGTTGCACAAGGTAATGAATTCTTGAAGATGCCCATTAGGATCTTCAGATTGAAACCCATTAAATTGCACCGAGGCTTGAATCATTTGTATCATGGACCCTTTTACTTCGAACATGTTGTTTCCCTCGTTGGGCAATACGATACACGATGAGTGTCCCTCGGTAGTTGGCCTAGAGTAGTCTCTGATTCTCATCACAGGAGGGTTATTATTTTCTCCCTCCTCTTCTTGGTTTGGTGGAACTTGTTGTTCTGGTCCTTCCCTTCCAGCCATTCTTCTCTCTCTTTGCCTTTCTCTTTGTCTAGCACGTCGAGCTCTCGCTCTGTTTCGTGTACACGTTCTCTCTAATTCGAGATCGATAGGAAAAACAGGAGGTGCAGCTCTACGCATAAACGAAAAATGACCCTTTTTGTTCCTGCACGCCTTAACACACAGATTAAAAACACCCTATTTTACAGAAATTTCAGCTATAAACTTGTTGCTCTCAGTCCCCGGCAACGGCGCCAAAAACTTGTTGTCCTATAAACAGACTCTAGCAAGTGTACTAGATACAAGTAATAAAGTGATAAGTGAGTATCGTCTCCACAAGGATTGTGATACAAATAAATAAGAGAAATTGTTGCTAAACAGTGTGTGTTATAAAAATGCCTTCCTTTATGGTTGTTTGTTTGATATTGGTTGATTAGTGACTAGCAAATTACTCAATCAGGGAAATAGGGTTACTTTTCAACGATTAAAGGAAGAGAACAGGCTTTACATGACCGGACACGGTGTGCTACATCTTACAACATTCGATGAATAAAAGATAATGCCAACGAAGCCAAAGTATCAGTTTTCAAGTGAGTTTGAGTCAACTGTCGTGTGTTCTCAAACTCCTAAGATTTACTAACATCTTTAGCGTCCTAAAGATACGTTCTTTCTAGCATTAAGAATAAAACTGCATTTCTAGATGAGAAAACCCTCGACACAACCTTCTAACTTGTCAGCTTCGAAGATGGGAGATCAATAGAGATATCGGTGAAGATGAAAGCAGTGTCCTAACATTCATCTAACACATACATACATGCTTACGCAAGAAAGTTAAATCCTCATTGATCACAACATTGGCAAAATACTAGATATTCATATAAGCGTTGTAAAACTTACATCACCGGGTCGGCCATGCCGAGCCCGTTCAAAAGGTCTACTCACTCATATCGAGCAGTGAGCAGAGGAATATTGTTGTTACCGCTTGAGACTCCATGAGAGCTCTCTTCTCCTTCTATTCTATTTGATACAAAGAACTAAAGCTAGAAAAGAAAATAAAATCCGATTCCTAAACCTTCTCTGCTTTTCCTATTTAAAGGGGAAAAGACCGAGACTGTCCAAAATCTGGTACAACTTCGTACCCTTCTTACACAGAAAGTCAACCACTTACTACAATTAACAAACTAACGAAATGATTAACTTTTAGATTAACCCTTGAACACTCAAGGGGGTGAGACTTCAAATCATCATGCTACTTTGGGCAATCCCGTCGTCACACACTTTCACCTGCTCCTCCTGCCGCTTTCCTTTCACTGCCACCAACGATCTGTCGCTGTCCGTCATTGGATAATCCGGCGTTTAACCGCTGGACACAAGTAAGGCTCCACTCCTCATTGGCATTAGCGAAACAAGTTGTTTCCAGCGAGTTTAGCATTTTTCTTTGCTTATCTGCACAAGGACATTAATCAGCCCTTATTCCTTGCAAAATGATATAAAAATACCCGAATTTCCTTATAAATTAACTGTTTAATCTTAGTCAATTTCATGCCTAACAAGCCGCTCTAAACACCCACATATCAGTTGTGGGGAGCCGCTCTAAACACTCACATATCAGTTGCGGGGAGCCGCTCTAAACACTCACATAACAGTTGCGGGGAGCCGCTCTAAACACTCACATAACAGTTGCGGGGAGCCGCTCTAAACACCCACATATCAGTTGCGGGGAGCCGCTCTAAACACTCACATATCAGTTGCGGGGAGTCGCTGTAAAAGCTCGCATATCATAATCAAATCAGCACAAATCAAGTCAGATCAATACAGATTGATCCAAACATTCAGGGAGTTTTACTAAACCTTTCTTTGTTTTTAAGTTTTTACTTTTTCGCTCAATAAAATGCAAAAATGGCTATCTATGTGTATTTTGTATACTCCATTTTTAATGGAGATATACAAAGGGGGGCAGCTGTAGATACCCATTTTTGTCCGGACCAATTTTTATGTTTTTAATAAATTTCACTCAAAATTTGAACAATTCATAAATTATCCAGAATATATGGTATTATCTTGAAAATAATTTATTAGGGAAAATTGTAGTATTAAGGCTAATTTGTCATATGTCGGTATAAATAGGTAAAAATTCCGAAGTATATTCAAAATATGACTTAATAGAATTAAAGTACAATTTTAACCTATTATAAATTTTATTCGAGATATATTCCTTGTATTTTGAATAAAATCGAATTTGCTTGAATTCGAATTATAATTTATTAACTAGTTTTTGACCCGTGCGATGCACGGATTCATCTTAACATATAAATTTTAACAAAAATATAATCTAATAATTACAATTAATGATACAAAGGTGCTATATAAATTAAATATTATTATTTTATTTTCACATTTACCTTAAATAATCTTTTTATAGATAAATATAATACTATAATTAAAATTAATATATTATATATTATATTATGTTTTTTATCAGTAAAAAAGGAGGAAGTGACACCTTAGCTCCATACTTACTATTTTATATTATATATAGATATGCAGAGAATTAGAGAGATTTTAGGGATTAATTTAAATTCTGTAAAACTTTAAGATATAGATATGGAGAGAATTAGAGAGATTTTAGGGATTAATTTAAATTCTGTAGAACTCTTAGATATAGTACGGATAAAATAATCTTTTATAAATAAATATAATAATATAACTAAAGTTAATATATTATATTTTATATAATCTTTTTATAAATAAATATAATAATATAACTAAAGTTAACATATTATATTTTATATTATATTTTTATCAGTAAAAAAGGAGGAAGTTACACCTCAGCTCCATCGTTACTGTTTTATATTATATATAGATAGAAGATAGATATGCAGAGAATTAGAGAGATTTTAGGGATTAATTTAAATTATGTAGAACTTTTAGATATAGATATACATAGAATTAGAGAGATTTTATGAATTAATTTAAATTTTGTAGAACGCTTAGATATAGTACGAATAAAATAATCCTTTTACAAATAAATATAATAATATAACTAAAGTTAATATATTATATTTTTTATCAGTAAAAAAGGAGGAAGTGACACCTCAGCTCCATCGTTACTGTTTTATATTATATATAGATATAGATATGCAGAGAATTAGAGAGATTTTAGGGATTAATTTAAATTATGTAGAACTTTTAAATATAGATATGCAGAGAATTAGAGAGATTTTAGGGATTAATTTAAATTCTGTAGAACTCTTATATATAGTACGGATAAAATAATCTTTTTATAAATAAATATAATAATATAACTAAAGTTAATATATTATATTTTATATTATATTTTTTATCAGTAAAAAATGAGGAATTGACACCTCAGCTCTATCGTTACTGTTTTATATTATATATAGATATGTAGAGAATTAGAGAGATTTTAGAAATTAATTTCAATTATGTAGAACTTTTAGATATAGATATGCAGAGAATTAGAGAGATTTTAGGAATCAATTTAAATTCTGTAGAAGTCTTGGATATAGTAGGGATAAAATAATATTTTTATAAATAAATATAATAATATAACTAAAGTTAATATATTATATTTTTTATCAGTAAAAAAGGAGTAAGTGACACCTCAGCTCCATCGTTACTGTTTTATGTTATATATAGATAGATATGCAGAGAATTAGAGAGATTTTAGGGATTAATTTAAATTATGTAGAACTTTTAGATATAGATATGGAGAGAATTAGAGAGATTTTAGGGATTAATTTAAATTCTATATATTTTATCAGTAAAAAATGAGGAAGTGACACATCAGCTCCATCGTTACTGTTTTATATTATATATAGATATGTAGAGAATTAGAGAGATTTTAGGAATTAATTTCAATTATGTAGAACTTTTAGATATAGATATCCAGAGAATTAGAGAGATTTTAGGGATCAATTTAAATTATGTAGAAGTCTTAGATATAGTACGGATAAAATAATCTTTTTTATAAATAAATATAATAATATAACTAAAGTTAATATATTATATTTTATATTATATTTTTTATCAGTAAAAAAAGAGGAAGTGACACCTCAGCTCCATCGTTACTGTTTTACATTATATAATATAATATATAGATAGAATATAGATATGCAGAGAATTAGAGAGATTTTAGGGGTTAATTTAAATTATGTAGAACTTTTAGATATAGATATGCGGAGAATTAGAGAGATTTTAGGGATTAATTTAAATTATATAGAACTCTTAGATATAGTACGAATAAAATAATATTTTTATAAATAAATATAATAATATAACTAAAGTTAATATATTATATTTTATATTATATTTTTTATCAGTAAAAAAAGAGGAAGTGACACATCAGCTCAATCGTTACTGTTTTATATTATATATAGATAGATATGCAGAGAATTAGAGAGGTTTTAGGGATTAATTTAAATTCTGTAAAACTTTTAAGTATAGATATGGAGAGAATTAGAGAGATTTTAGGGATTAATTTAAATTCTGTAGAACTCTTAGATATAGTACGGATAAAATAATCTTTTTATAAATAAATATAATAATATAACTAAAGTTAATATATTATATTTTATATAATCTTTTTATAAATAAATATAATAATATAACTAAAGTTAATATATTATATTTTATATTATATTTTTATCAGTAACAAATGAGGAAGTGACACATCAGCTCCATCGTTACTGTTTTATATTATATATAGATAGAAGATAGATATGGAGAGAATTAGAGAGATTTTAGAGATTAATTTAAATTCTGTATATTTTATCAGTAAAAAATGAGGAAGTGACACCTCAGCTCCATCGTTACTGTTTTATATTATATATAGATATGTAGAGAATTAGAGAGATTTTAGGAATTAATTTCAATTATGTAGAACTTTTAGATATAGATATGCAGAGAATTAGAGAGATTTTAGGGATCAATTTAAATTCTGTAGAAGTCTTAGATATAGTACGGATAAAATAATCTTTTTTATAAATAATATAACTAAAGTTAATATATTATATTTTATATTATATTTTTTATCAGTAAAAAAAGAGGAAGTGACACCTCAGCTCCATCGTTACTGTTTTATATTATATATAGATAGATATGCAGAGAATTAGAGAGATTTTAGGGATTAATTTAAATTCTGTAAAACTTTTAGATATAGATATGGAGAGAATTAGAGAGATTTTAGGGATTAATTTAAATTCTGTAGAACTCTTAAATATAGTACGGATAAAATAATCTTTTTATAAATAAATATAATAATATAACTAAAGTTAATATATTATATTTTATATAATCTTTTTATAAATAAATATAATAATATAACTAAAGTTAATATATTATATTTTTATCAGTAACAAATGAGGAAGTGACACATCAGCTCTATCGTTACTGTTTTATATTATATATATAGATAGAAGATAGATATGCAGAGAATTAGAGAGATTTTAGGGATTAATTTAAATTATGTAAAACTTTTAGATATAGATATAGAGAGAATTAGAGAGATTTTAGGGATTAATTTAAATTCTGTATATTTTATCAGTAAAAAATGAGGAAGTGACACCTCAGCTCCATCGTTACTGTTTTATATTATATATAGATTAAGGTTCAGATGTCAATCAATCGAATTAACATTTCAATGCTTATCTATTTGTCGTAAACTATATTTGGAAATGCCTATAGTCTGAATTGCGAATTATGATGTAATATCGTATATTAAAGTTAAAATTAATATTGACTTTGGTTACGATTTATATTATAATTAAACGTTTAGAATATAGTTGATTTCTAAATAACGAATTATGACAAATGGATTCAAAAATTGAAAAGTCAATAAATTAATGGTAATTGAACCCATAAAAATGGAATTTTTGTTACAGTATTATTATTATCTTTCTAATTATGTCAATTTTCTGATAATTTTGGCAGATCCGAAGGTCGCTCGTCAATGTCAAAGATATCCGAAAATGCTCACTTCAAAATTGAAGGCAATTTTTATGTCCCCGAAAAACAAGATCAGAATGCACAATCGATTCAAGAATATTCTAAAAATTGATGAAATTCTATTCAAGTGACTGAGTTATCTCATTGCGGTGCAAGTCTCAACAAATCGGAAGTTCGAAGAATTATTCGTACGAGTCCAACAAAATCCAAAGCAAAGGTAATTGTCAGTTCAAGTCCAATTCCAAAGCACGGATAATTATCAGTTCAAGTCCAATAAATTCCAAAGCTCGGGATTTTGTCCGTACAAGTCCAACGGAGTCTGCTCGAACCAGAAATAGTTCAAATTCAATCCGAGTACACATCAAAGTTCGGGTCATAAATAATTCAATCCAGGTCCACGTTAAATTCGGGTCAGAATTCAGTCCAGCAGCGTGAGTCCGGAAAAAATCACAATTACGGGGACCAAATGGAATTTTTGCCAAAAAGCTCAATAATTCAGCCGATTTGCCAGAGGGTTCTCGACAGTGAAGAGATGCATAGGCAAATAGACATAGGGTTACAGTAGGGAAATGGGAAAAATGATGAAACTCAATAATTCACATCAAATTTTTACTATTTATAGGAGAGCTTCATCACTGGAAAAGGGGGAAAAAGAAGAGCAAAATAACACTGTAATAGAGAGCAAAATCAATGTAAGGGAGAGCTCGGGAGGTAGATACAGAGAGCAGACCGAAAGGTCCAATGTAACCCAGCAAAAATATCAATACAAATTCCTTTCTTCATCTATACAGTTGAGTCATTTATTCCATTGTTGTGATTTCTTCATTTGCATCATTGTTCGTATCCTGCAAAGATTGAGATTCTTAATATTTCAAACACCATTCACATGTAATTTCTACTTTCACTATCATTTAAACTTCATACCCCAAACACAAGAAGCACTACAAAAATCACAAGCAGAAAAGTTAGATCTCGAGAAATCAAAAGCAAATGATACGGATCTACTCACTTTGATTTAATCTTCTGTTTGGATCGTCAACATCGCCTCTGGCCGTCCGGTCTAACGCATCGGAGGTGGTCGCCGTGGGTTCCCCGTCCTTTGTAGGAGGTTGCCGTCGCTGAACGGGAGGCTGCCGGCAGTGTATGAGAGACAGACGGCGATACTAAGTGGGTTGTTTGGCGAAGAGTCTGGCCATGCATCTGGAAATGGAATTTTGGTCTTGAGAATAAAAGGGAAAGATGAAGATGGTAAGGTTAAGAAAGTAAAAAAATGAATGTATATGGAGATCTTGATAATAGATCGAATTTGAGCCGTTTGATTGAATATTGAATTGATTGAATGATTAAAGATGGTTCCAGAATAAATATTAGGAAGGGCCATCACTCCACTTGCTTTTTTTCACTCATTTCCCATAAATAATTGATATTGGTTAAATGGCTCAATTAAATCATTATTAGTTTAACTTAATTAACTCAATTAATCCCTAGTTAAATGCTTAGCTTATATTTTGGTCACAATTGTTTTAATGGTTAGTTTATGGTTTCGAGCACGTTCCAACGGGGACATCCGTTATTTAATTAGTCTATGGTTCAATAGCTTAGTGGTTAGTTTAATCTCGTGAAATTAATAAAACATAGTTTTCTTCACTATAGTTAGTTTAATTCCACGTTTAACTACATCACTTATTTTATTATGACTTTTAATTTAATTTTTGTTATGTGTTTTATTTTACTAAATATTACATGCACATATTCACAATATTTTTAGCATATATGTGATATATGTAAAAGTAATTCTAATTCCTCGAATGCAATTACGCGTATGTTGTATGCGTAGTTTCAAATTAAATTACACCAATTCGAGATGTTATCTCGAATCAATAAAATAAACCAAATTAATTCGAATCGATGTGAAAACGTCATTCGAATCCATAAACCAAGTTAATTCGAATCGATGTGAAAACGTCGTGCGGATTCGTAAACCTAATTAATTCGGATCGATGTGAAAACGTCATTCGAATCCATAAACCAAGTTAATTCGAATCGATGTGAAAACGTCGTGCGGATTCGTAAACCTAATTAATTCGGATCGATGTGAAAACGTCATTCGAATCCATAAACCAAATTAATTCGGATCGATGTGAAAACGTTATTCAAATTCATAATTAAATTAATTCGGATCGATGTGAAAACGTCATTCGAAAATTGTAAACCAAATGAATTCGGATTGATGTGAAAATGTCATCTGAATTCATAACTAAATTAGTTCGGATTGATGTGAAAACATGATTCGAATTCATAACCAAATTAATTCGAATCGATGTGAAAATGTCATTTGAATTCATAACTAAACTAATTCGGATTGATGTGAAAGGATCATCCGAATTCATAACTAAATTAATTCGAATCGATGTGAAAACGTCATTCAAATTCATAACTAAATCAATTCGGATAGATGTGAAAACGTCGTTCGAATTTATAAACCCAAATCAATTTGAATCGATGTGAAAACGTCATCGAATATATAACCAAAGTAATTCTAATCGATGTGAAAACGTCATTAGAATTCAATACTAAACCCAATACCCAAAATCCACGAGTGCCTGGTTTATATCGACAATTCAAAGCAACACAAATAGCAAACACATGATATCACGATAGTATCGATACGTCGGGCGGGGTAAGGTGAGATCACATCTCTTCCCTACACGTAACCGGAAAAACGAACTTTGAATCTCTCCGACGACCACCCTTATCAAAACCGAATCATACAGAGTCAATCCAAACAGATAGGGCGACCAATCACGTCCGCACACGTATTTCCAAGTGATGATTGGTGGCGACTCGAAACCTAAAACGCGAAAAGGCGGATTGAGCCGGCCACGCACCCCGACCTGCGTAAAAACCGAAAGCCAGGGTGTGACAGCTGGCGACTCTGCTGGGGATTTCCAAGCTATGTAAGTGGTATAATGTGTTTAATCATTGTTCAATATGCTATTTGTTGTTGCTTTGATTAAGTGTTGTACTCAATTATTGTTTTTAAATATTACATACTGTATAAACCACAATATCACTCTTACACTCAAAAGGTCATGTTATGATCTTACCTTTATTAAGTTTAGGTGATGCAAAGTACGGATACCACTCGGGAAACCGGGAACGGGTCCTGAAACGTTCTCAAACGAAATTGGACTTCCCTGTCAACACTAAAGGGTTAAAGATTTGGTAACCACTCAATAGAATTAGAACCAAGAGCTACCCTATAGTTACCATCCCGTTTTGTACAGGTTTAACCTTTAGGGCTGCATCATCCATTCATATTATTCTGATTATTGATATATGACGTGAGTATCATGTGCTTATCAAATACTTTCACTGTTAACACGACAATTCTCCACAATCTCTCAGAATTTAATTCTATCTTTAAAAAAAAACAAAAAATTCATGTACATGTGCTTCATTAGTTTAGGTACATAATTAACATTTCATCTCATAAAATGTTTTCAGTAACCTAGCTCCGTTTAGGTATTCATCCATATTATAAATCATCATGTTACAATTCGCATTATTCGTCGTGTTTTCTCTCAATGCATCTTCATATCATATCATCGCATGTCATTATGACTCTTCGTTCATACGATTTTTCATATCATACATTCACATTGCGTATAGTTGCACTCTTCTTAGGTTCCTTTAGACATATTTTTCATAAATTTTCATTTTCCTATTTTAATTAGAAACCTTTGTGTTCAACTCTCCACTATTAGGTCTCACGATTCCACAATATTCAAGATAGAAACCTTCTGTGTCACCTCTCATATCATTATAGCAATATTTCATAACATCGCATATTATGTTGCGTATTACCATAGGCACATAAACATCCACGTGTCACTTATGCTTTCCATGCATTGTCATTCCACTTTCATATTTCTACATCGTGTTACACATGACATTACATATAGCATACTCATGCATTTCACAAAAAATATTTCATTCTTTGTTTTAATGAAAATAAAACCTTGAGGAACAAAAAAAAAGATGTTTTTTTCTTACATCTCATACATTTACATATTTTTGTGTCTTTCTGAAAAAATAAAAAAAATAAAAAACATGATAAAAATAATAAAGCATTTTCAAACAAAGGTCCATCTATTTGGCTTATTCAAAAGACAATCCGAGAGAGGTCTGAAACCATATATGATCAGGCATGGGAAATCGAGAATGACAGATAGAACTCAAAGAACGGATCTCGAAGGCTTGAATAAACAGACTACTCAGTTGGTAGATTTGTTGAATGACGAACAGACAGGAAGAGAGTCATCCCAAGCCTTGACTATGAAAACTTCAGTGGTAAATCCCATAAAATCAACAAATGCTCAATCCCACACCTTTAGAGGAAAGGGATTCGAATCAGAAATAGATGAGAAATGATGCTAATGCTCAGACATGAGGAAGAGGGTTAAAAGACAACGCAGAAAAGCCGAAATTGTGGAAGTTGTCAGAGAGAAACAACTGATCTTACTCAGTTATGTTGGGTCTCTAGTCACCCTTCACAAGTGCAACTTGCCAGAATCTGAGTGGACCATCTTGCCCAAAGAACCACTTAATGATGTGTTACAGCCTCTTGATCATTTGGCGCTAGCAAACTTTTGATCTAATTTTCAAAAAAAAGATCCCAAAGAGATAATTTCAAGATGATTCCTGCAGTTGGATTGAACCTGTAGTTGAAGCTGGAAGAATTCACCAGACGCTTTTCTCAAGCTTTGAAAGCATAAAAGCAACATAATCTTTGGGGTACGAAAAATAGTGAGATAACTAGAGAATGCGTGAAAAGTGAATGGAAGAATGCAGTTTAAGTTATTCCTTTGTTCACAAGAAAAATTTGAAGTTTGTCGAACACATTGGGGGGCATTGTATCCCAGTATGAGGGGGCAAAATTTGCAATCAGATTTTCAAATTGAATTATAATCGGAGAGAAAGCTAACCAAAAGCTCAGAACAAACAGAACTGAGACAAAGTATGAAGGATGCATTCTTCTAACATGTTGATTGAAGATGTCATGTATCAAGCCAATCACACAGTTCATACAAAATCGGGTATCCATGGGCAAAATGAGAAGAGAATCACCTCCTACTCTCAGTGTTGTCTCCTGAATGGACTCTAGCAAGTGTACTAGATACAAGTAATAAAGTGATAAGTCAAGTATTGTATCCACAGGGATTGAGGACCAAAGTTTATGAGAAATACTTTGTAGAACAGGGTGTTCGTGGTGTGTGTATTCTGTAAATTGAGAGATGTTGTTCAAACAGTAACAGAGTCAATGATTTTGGTTGATTAAAAGAAGTACTTAATGATGGTAAAAGGCAGAACAGGTCAAGCACAGCGGAACAGGTTACTTTCAGTCTCTAAACACCCTATTTATTCATGAATGACGTAAAGTGAAGTCAAGGTCTCTGCTTTAATGCTCACTTAAGTCAACTCTCGTGTGTTCTTAAGATTCTAAGACGTACTACAACCTTAAGCGTCCCTAAAGTTGGTTCTTTCTTGCATTACGATCGAAACATCATTTCTATTAAGAAAACCCTTGATACAACCTCCTGACATCTCTGTTTCGGGGTTGAATGCTTGATAAATAGTTCCGTGAAGATGAAAGCAGTTTCCTATCATGCATCTAACACTAACATACATGCCTTAAGCAATGGAGTTAAAGATTTATCAAGCACAACATAATATATCACCATTCATTCATAAATAAGATAATAGAAGACTTACATAACCGGCCCCTAACTGGCCAAACCCATTCAAAATGACTACTCACTCATGGTATAGAGTGAACAGCCTGAGTTAGTTCCACAAACCTCCATTGATGGAGTCATCTTCCTTAGAGAGCTTCCTCTCTCTCAAAGAAGCCAAAAACTCTAGTTAAACAATTATCCAAAGTCAAAAGGTGTACCGCTCTCCTTCCCTCTACTACGTCTATATAGAGGAAGAAATCCGAGCCATACCACCAAAACATTACAAAAGATTGTTTTCTATAGCTAAGATACTAGGAAATGATTAATTCTAGTTTGACCCTTGAACACTCAAAGGGGTGATCCATCTTTTCATCATGTTGCTTTTTGCCTTTCTTTCGCCTGCTGCCACTACCACGCCGCTCCTGCCACTTGTCCAGTCGTTATCCGTTATCAAGTACGCAGCGGAGATCCGCTGGATCAAAAGTTGCTCTTCTCCTCAAGGTTCGTTGCAAAACAGGCTATGTGGTAGCCCTTTGACTTAATCAATACAAATCTGCATAAAACACTTATAAGTTCTCTTTATTTAGGAATATTTCGCCTAAAACATTCACAAATTGTTATTAACATGCTATTTAATTGTAGTCAATTCATGCCTAACAAATACCCCTAAATAAAATCCTTACTGGTCCTCAAGTAAACAAAAAGATAAGAACATAACAAGGGATTAGGTATGAATAATGGAAGAATATTTACAGCACAAAGATGAACAGAAATAGAACGAATTTACGACAGAAGACTTTTTGAGCAGATCATGATTGCTAATGAGGTTTTTTTCGCTAGAGTTAAAATTTGTATCCCTTTCTTATGATTTCCCTCAAAGCTTCAAATTGAACCTCAATCATCATTTAAACCACCTGTATTGCTCCAAGCCTCACTAAGTTCAGGAGGATTCACTCACTCTCAAATGGCCTTTGTTGCCATAAGGGAAGGGATCATCACTCCTCAGCTTAGTACACTCATCGCTAGGTTATGACATTGCTTATCGGCCCTATCTCGATAGATCAAAAGTTTTCCAAACATAGTCTAAAGGTCTTACACATAGGTTGTAATGTTAAGCTAAGGCCAAGGTATGGAAAAGAATGGCTATTTAGTGTAAGAATTATGTCCACATGCCAAGCGACTCAACTTAATTACATTTTACACACTTAGTGAACTTGTTTCACTTTATTACTCTGCACAATTTGTTTTACAACATTGGCCAAACTAAACTTCAAACACACAAGAGATAACCAATTCAAACATTTCATTTCAAGCTCAAGATATGAACATACGTTCTGAGCATGAAACAAGACTTCACTCGATCATCATTCCTCAGATGTCACCATTTCCCAATTTTATTTTTATACACTCAGAATTTCTTAAAATTGTATTTTTCTTTAACTAGAGCAGCTTGTACTGAGGCATGAGACAAATTCAAGGTATTTTGGGATTTCAGTGAAGGGAATTGGTTTCATTACGTAGTGTTTAAGAAAGAATAGGCTAAAGCTCAAGTTGGATATCCTAAAAATGTGGGTGCAAAGCACGGGTAGGCTTTTTGTGGAGTGAAATTGGGATCTAAATGCCTTTTTCCTCCTATGTTCTTCCACAATTTTACCATTTTGACTAGGCAGCCAAAGCAATATCTACCTAAGGACAATATGCACTAGCCCTCTCATGAAGAAACAATGCATTTTCATGCTAATATAGGCTCAAGTTCTCACATTTTGGGGCTTTTGCATTGGAGCAGGAGATTCTTTAAGTGAAGATTGAGTTAAAACTTAAAAAATTTTAGAACTTCTTGATTTGGGAGTTTAAATAATTACACAAAGCTATTACCTCAAATCGCAATCACAAAAGCAAAAACAGCTAGGAATAAGACAAGAGAATGAGATAGTTACAAGAAAACAAATAACAGACAAATTGCTTAAAGCGGACGTCGAGATTTATCAGAGGGTAATTTGCTAAACATATCAGTCTAATACAGCAACATGTTTCATCTTTTATCATGTTATGCACAAAAATTTGCAGTTTAAACGCATGCATCCCACCCCCAAATAAAAATCAACATTGTCCCCAATGTTACACTAAAAACAGGAGAAAAACAAAAATCATAAGATGATCGCATTGGAGTGTAACAATAAATGAAAAGAAGGGTTATAAGTGTTACTAGATGCTTGGATAGCGACAAGTGTGAAGGTTTAGACAAGAGGAGAACGAGAGGACTCAACCTCTCGATCCGCAGCGGTAGTAGCGCCATCCCCTTTCGAGGAGGCAGCGGCGTTGGCAGGTGTGTCAAGTTTAGTTCTTACCGGACTTTTGATCGAAAAACCAGAAGGGCTTTCCTTTCCATGCTCCTCAATACAAAGATTTTTCAACATGTCAATCTCTTCCTGCTGGGCAGCATACTTCTCCTTAAGAGCAAATATCATTTCTCTGTTGGCCTGGTTTTGAGCGAACAGGGCATGGAACTTGGTAAGAATGTCTTCGTTGGTGAGCTTGGCATACTTCTGGTAAAAGCCCAAATCTTTGGCGTGCTCGATTTTAACTTGCTTGCCAGATCCTCGAGTTCTCATCCTGTGCTCAAGTCTAAATAGGGTTTCCAAACGATAAAGATCACAGAACATGTGGTGAACAGTGAAAAAAATGTGTGAAAAAGAAAGCAAGTCGAACAAGTGTCCGTAATTTGGTCGGTCTCCTTAAGTAGGGAGAAGAATGAAACGGCCTGTTGCCAACCCGTCATTATGAGAGCACTCAAATGAACGCCACCTGGACGAGTGGTTGGCAAAAGGCGCGTTCAGTTGAAGAGACTCCTGGGTGGCGAACGGTCACTTTTCTAAATTTGAATTTACTAGTCTCCTTTCCATTTGGTTTTACCGAGAAAGGAGAATAAGTAAAATGTAATAAGTACCCGTGACAGACGATTAGATGTTTGCTTTTTCAGTTCACAGTTCGCCTCCCTTTTCCCAAGGATAACTCTTCAACGGAAGTTTATTTCACCTACCTACTTTGAACAAGTAAAAATGTAAAACTTGACCCATATGGAAGGGTATAAGTTTTACATCTTTGCTTACGCAGAACTTAACAAACTCACGGACCATCGCATGACATAAAATTGATCTTAACTACCCTTAACATTATTTGACAAAACTGAAAAATGTAAACTAATTTAAGTGCAATGTTACTTGTGCTACAATTGGTGTTTGTAGCGAACACCCTGTTTGTGCTTCTATTGGTGTGGGGGATCTTAGAAGTGGACTGTGTCGATCTTCCTTGTGTGATCATTCTCTAGATAGGGTTTCAATCTTTGCCTATTTACTTTGAAAGGATCCTGTTGAAACACCTTTCCACATGATTTTGATTTGACAAAATCATTTAAGTTAATCCATGATTAAGGGACAATTAAATTTAAGTGCTTTGATTTAATTGTACTAATATGTTTGTTCAATGTTGAGTATAAATATAAATATAAATAGTAAAACAGGACAAAGCCAGCATAAGATTACAACACAAGCTGAGTAGAGTGGAACTCAGCATAACAGAAGATAAGTCATCTTCGGAACAGAAGCTTAGAGATCAAAAAGCTGAGTGGAGCGAAACTCAGTATCAAGAATAGAAGAGTCTTCGAACTAAGTCTTGCAGAACGAAGCTAACCATGGAAGCTGAGTAAAAGAGAACTCAGTATCTGGATTAACAACAATCAAAAGACAATGAATAACAAAGTCATGCCGAGTGATCTTCAGGACAGCACCAAACATCCGTTAGCTAAAAGACAAGTCCGACAACTGTCTGAACCAATAATAGGAACCTCGAAATTACGCACAAATATGATTTCGAGATGCATGGGTCAAACGTCCATTAGCTAAAAGACGAAACCTGTACAAGAAGACAAAACTGCAAGAAAAGGACAAGCCTAGCACTTGAGGAAATCAGACGACAGGACTGGCCTGCAAACCTGAAGCTGACCAGAGCCTTGTCTCCCAAAAGAGCCATTTTGGATTCAACGGGCAAATCAAAATTCAAATGATTTGATCTTCAGATTGCAACTATAAAGAGACAAGTAAACCTCTTGGATCATTGTCGATTTACAGAAAATACAAGTGAGAAAAATACAAGCAAAAAGCACATCAAAACAAAAGAGATCTTACACCAACCTTTCTATTCTGTGTAAAAGCTAGAGTGATCTTGTAATCATCTAAAGTGTTCTTCATTCGAAAAGAACAATTTGTATCAATTATAAATTGAGAGTGTTGTGCTGAGTGTTTGGTTGTAAATACTCAGTGGTAGAGAAACCTAAGTGTTCGGTTATAGCACTTAGTAGGAGTTGAGTAGACGAATAGAGGAAGGTACTCTTGCATATTCAACTGCCTTGTAAACGGTTTGTGCTCTACCTTTAAAGAGCTCAGTATTGTATTTCAAAAGCCCGGAGGGACTCTGGGGACTGGACGTAGGCGGAGAGGCCGAACCAGGATAAGTCGTGCTGAGTAATCTCTAACTCTCTCAATATATATATATATATCTATATGTGTTGCTTGTTATATTTACTCAGCGTACAAATTGTCTAAATTGAAATTGAGTAAATACGAGTGCTGAGTTGGAAGCTGACCACAAAAGTGTCAATTCCCAACTCACATGTAAAATAGCTCTAGTCAATATCTGGCTAAAGCTATCTTACGCTACAATCAGCCGTGCTGACTAAAGCTGAGTTGACAAACTTAAGAAAATATATTAAATCAGCTTAATTAAAAACGAAAAAGTTACATTAGTTCCTAACCCCCCCTTTGGAACTAATCACACGGGACCAACAAGTGGTATCAGAGCTAAATAGCTCACTATTCAAAGATTTAACAATCTTGAGCTGATCCCGATAAATGGCCGAGAACAGCACTCATTTCCTTCCCGGGAACCAAACAACACAGATACTCCCAGAGGGATTATCAATTAGTCGGCCTCCCCTATTCTTTGGATCCAATTATACATTCTGGAAGAATAGAATGAAGAACTTTATTCAAGCCACAAACATGAGTGCATGGCTTGCAATAGTTCAAGGCCCATATGTGCCGTATAAAACTGTTAACAATGAGAAAGTTGTTAAGAATGAAACTGAGTGGTCAGAAGATGACCTTTGATGATGGGTGGAGAATTTCCGATTAGCTTCCGTCCCTGTGGGGGCGTCGTTGGGTTCGACGGGGGGAAGCTCCGATGCCAAAGTCAGTATAATGAATGGAGGAATAAACTGAATTGACAAAGTAAGGTTTCTAGGATTGTGTGAATGTGTACCTTGATAGCTTGAGATGCAAGCTATTTATAGTCACGTAGTTATAACCCTCGGTAACTAGAAAGTCTTCATTAATGCCCCATTAATGGCGGTTACAGGTTTCCTTTAAGTATGGCCATTAGCTCATTAATGGCTTATTTACTGTCTTTATTGAAGAGTCGGCTCAGCTGCTTAGCTGGCGGATCGAAGGGTGATAGCGGATCGAATGTAGGTTTGACTACGGATCTTATGTGGCGGAGTCTCGGTGATCCGCTTTCGGATGACGTGCGTGATACGCCATCCTCCTCTTTAAGTCGCTTCCTTACGTAGTCGTTTCAGTAAATATCTCCTTTGGTCCTCAGGGAAATATGGCGTTGTTATCAGAAGCCCCCCCAAAGTTCCTTCAAAGTCCTTTAGGGCTTTTGAGCTTCTTTGCGCGCCATCATGATGAACCGTATTAATTGCCACTTGGTTCGAGGCCACTCACGAAATGACAGGTGTCCCTTGCGCGCTGCTCGAGGTGGGAAGTGTGGCTATCTTCAAGCTTTCTCTTCCAATTCATTCCCATTTCTCTCATTTTCGCTTTGAGTTTCTACGAAGCTTTTTCCAGAATCAATAACTTTTAAAGCTCTGGCTCTGGATTGTTATTTAGCTTCGAACTTAGGGGTAGTTTGTAACCCTCGTGTCTTTCGATCTCTTCATAAACCAACGAAGTGAAAGACCGAGTCCTTTTTCACTTTCGCTAAAGTCAACCTTAAAAAATTACAAAACAATGCTTCGGCTATTAATATGCTTCACTGTGCGTTAGATGCTGCAGAATATAATAAGATTTCAGGTTGCGAGTCAGCACAGGAGATTTGGAAGAAGCTTGAAGTAACCTACGAAGGTACAAGCAAGGTCAAGGAATCAAAGGTGAACTAACATATGAGGTTATACGAGCTGTTCGAGATGAACGACGATGAGGATATCTCAGGAATGAACGCCAGATTCACCAACATCATAAATGAGCTAAAGAGGCTCGGCAAGAACTTCACTGAAGAAGAGCAGGTGAAGAAAATTCTGAGAAGCTTACCTAAGAGCTGACAAGCTAAGAAAACTGCCGTAGAAGAGGCTCAAGACTTGACCACATATAAATATGACGAGCTGATCGGATCTCTGCTGACTCATGAGATCTCTATGAAAAATTTTGAAGCAAAAGAAAAGTCAGAAGACAAGAAACAAAAATCACTTGTCATGAAAGCTGACTCAACTGAAGCTGACTCATCAGATGATAAGGAAATGGCCATGTTCACAAGAAAGATGAAGAAGTTGTTCAAAAAGAATGAAAAGAATAGCAAGAGGCCATTCAGAAGAGGTGATAGGTACAAAGCTGAGTCCAGTGACAAGTACAAAAAGGACAGCTCCAAGCCTATGTTGGAAATTAGGCTAAGGTATAACAGCGGAAATATAAAATTTTTAACCTATTTCCATTTAACCACAAGATCCGTTAACCGTTATTTCATATAAAGAAGGATAAGAAGAAATACCTTTTAGAAGTTCTATCTACCGTTGCAAACGAAGTGCCCACAACTTCAAAAGAGATAGAAACTGTCTACCAATCTGCCCCTATCCGAAACAGACCTTCCAGAACTCCGAACGATAATCCCTTCGGTGGAAACGTGGAAGAATATGTCTAGAAGCTCCTGTCCAAAAATCGCAACGATCCGACGGTTCAATCTCCGGAAATCTGCGAAATCGTGAACTGACCTGATGTAGGAATAGTAAAACGAATTTCTCCCCTTTTGTTTGTTTTTCTTCTTCGAGTTCCCAAACACGAAATAAACCACGGGAAGATTAATTTAGTATCAATCGTTGAATAGCAACCAAAGTAGATTGCCTCTAACTAATCAACACAAAATTAAGGATAAAAGAAATAGATGAAAATCAATTGATCAAACGAAGCCGTAGAGAAATCTCGTCCTCGAACTAGGGGTGTCGAATTTTCTCTCTCTTGGACTAGGTGAATTTCGAAAATCACAAGTAGGGTATGGCTTGCTTGGATTTCAAAAATCTCAAGGGAAGGGGTATTTATAATCTCTTGTATCTAATCCCTAGTTAGATAGAATTAGGTTACTGAATAGGAATTCCATTCGGAATAGAATTCCTAATTATTATCTCACTATATATCTAATATATTAAGGATAATAATAATAACCTTATTGGATAATAATAGGAGTATATTAATCTAATTAAAACTCCTAACTTAATTATCTCTTAATTAATTTAATTCATATTCCTAATCTAATTAGGATTAACAAAATCAAATTAATTATGCATGTATATCACTACATGAATTTCGACCCCCTTATGTCCATGGGTCTTATTGGGCTCAATTGGGCTTCTATCAATTAATTAACATCTATCTCTCTTTTAGGTTCCAAGTCTTATGTGTGATCCATTAGGTTCTTATTGCTTCTAGCCGTATGCAACGTTATTAAATTAATTTTCAAAGAATTATATTTAATCTTTGCATAACGGAATGATGTACAGAGTATGTGATTAGCAAGTCCGTAATCATTCCCCCAGAGCTATAAGAAGACAGGTTGATTCTGTCGTTAACCTTTCCGTATTAGTTACAGTATAATTCGATCCTTTATCAACTACATCCTTGAACTGAATCTTATGACTATGGGTGATGTCAAGTCACATATAGCGAGACGTTCGTTTTACTTGTACAGGCCGAGTCAACTCAAAAAGATAGGTTAAGTGAAATCTGTATTTCTTACTCTTAAGCTATCACCTTGCAAGGATTTAGAGTCGAGTCTTCCACAAGCGATCCATGGATGTATCTCCCATTTATCGGGAGTGATAAATGCTCAATCCAATATATAACGACTCCGCAATTACTTCATGTGATACCCAACGTCTACTGTTCACATCCCAGAGTCATCTCTGTTAAGGATCGTGTTACACCAGAGTCAAAGCATCACATTCCGTAATCCAGAATACCAATTAATATTCTTTTGAGTATGAGGATTAGTTATACCTATTAATACCAATGAGATGAACATGTGACAAGGATGAATCTACCCATCCTGTTATCTCAAATCAGATCCCCAATCCTAATGAACAACGTTTCATCGGATCTATGTAACTGTCCAGATATCTGTATATATGAAGCTTGTGAGATCAGCTTTCTGTCGGACAGAAGACATTGTTACATACAAGTCTCAACAGTGATATGTCAATCCCAAACATATCACTTGACTTGGGGTGGTTTTAAGTTTATCAGTTTACTATAAAGTTTTGTCTCACTTCATGCTTGTATGAACACTTTATAATCACTTTAAATAAACTTACGGATTTCCTTTTATTAGACTTTATTTAGTGCTTAAAAGGGATTGCCTTTATATAGTTATAAAACATATATCTCATTAAACAAATGATATAAAGAACAATTCATTTACATTAAGTTTGTATCCTAAAACAATTGTCTATAGGACACTAAACCCCAACATACTCCCACTTGGACTAAAGCCAATTGTTTCTAAAACTTATCCCAGTAGAAGTTAAATGACGATCATGTATTCTCTAGGTTAAAGGCTTTGTCAACGGATCTGCAACATTGTCCTCTGTAGGTACTCTTTCTATTCTCACATCTCCTCTAGCCACAATCTCTCTAATGATGTGGTATAGCTTAAGGTAATGCTTGGATGCATTATGAGACTGTGGTTCCTTTTCTTGCGCAATGGCTCCATTGTTATCACAGTACAGTGTAATGGGATTGACAATGTCAGGCACCACACCTAGTTCTGTAATGAACTTTCTAATCCAAACCGCTTCCTTTGCTGCTTCCGCAGCTGCGATATACTCTGACTCGGTCGTAGAGAAAGCTACGCTTCCCTGTTTGGAACTCTTCCAACTGACCGCGCCCCCATTCAAGATAAATAGGTATCCTGATTGGGATTTATAATCATTCTCATCTGTGAGATGACTTGCGTCTGAAAATCCTTCTATTTTCAGATCACCTTCTCCGTACACTAGGAACATATCTTTAGTTCTTCTCAAGTACTTAAGAATGTTCTTGATGGTAATCCAATGCTCGTCTCCCGGATTCCCTTGGTAACGACTCGTTACAGATAACGCGAATGCTACGTCAGGTCTAGTGCATAGCATAGCATACATAATCGAACCGATTGCACTGGCGTACGGGACTACAGCCATGCGTCGTTTATCATCATCGGTTTTAGGACATTGATGATTGTTTAACTTTACTCCATGTAACATGGGTAAGTTACCTCGTTTCGATTCAAGCATGCTAAACCGATTTAGCACCTTTTCAATGTATGTAGCCTGTGAAAGACCAAACAATCTTCTCGATCTATCTCTATAGATCTTTATACCAAGTATATAAGCTGCTTCACCAAGGTCTTTCATTGAGAAGTTACCAGATAACCATACTTTCACTGACTGTAAGAGAGCAACATCATTTCCCATTAATAATATATCATCCACATATAGTATGAGAAATTCTATAGAGCTCCCACTTGCTTTCTTGTAAATACAAGCTTCTTCGCAATTTTGTTCGAAACCAAATTGTTTTATGGTTTCGTCAAAACGCTTATTCCAGCTTCTTGATGCTTGCTTGAGTCCATAAATGGATCTCTGAAGTTTGCAAACTTTATTTGCATCCTTTGATATGAAACCTTCAGGCTGCATCATATATACATCCTCAAGCAGGTTTCCGTTTAGGAAAGCTGTTTTCACATCCATTTGCCAAATCTCATAATCGAAATGAGCGGCAATTGCAAGCATGATTCTGATTGATTTGGACATAGCCACAGGAGAGAAAGTTTCGCCATAATCAATTCCTTGCTTCTGACGATATCCTTTCGCTACTAACCTAGCTTTGTAGGTGCTAACCTTTCCATCCATGTCTATCTTCTTTTTGAAGATCCACCTGCACCCAATGGGTATTATCCCTTCGGGTGGATCAACCAAAGTCCACACTTGGTTAGTATACATGGAATCCATTTCAGAATCCATGGCCTCAAGCCATGCTTTAGAATCTGGACTAGTAAGAGCCTCTTCATAGTTTTCGGGTTCGTCGTCTAACACGGGAACCTCATTATCATCTCCCACTAGAAAACCATATCTAACTGGGAGTTCATGAACTCTTTGTGATCTACGAATAGGTGGCACTGGAGTCTCATCTAATGGGACTCCTTCGGGTACCTCAACCGCCTCTGTTGTTTCAGTCGGTGTTTCTTCTTCTTGAACTTCGTCAAGTTCAATCATGCTTCCCTTTTGTGTTTCTTTGAGAAACTCTTTCTCTAAGAAGGTTGCGTGCTTGGATACGATTACTTTCTGATCATCTAGATGATAGAAGTAATATCCCATAGTTTCTTTAGGGTATCCAATGAAGAAACATTTATCAGATTTCGAATCTAGTTTGTCGGACGCAATGCGTTTGACAAAAGCTGAACAACCCCACATTCTCATAAATGAAAACACGGGTTTCCTACCAACGAACAATTCATATGGTGTGGAACTAGCGGATTTAGTTGGTACTCGATTTAGGGTGAAGAGGGCAGTTTCTAAGGCATAGCCCCAGAACGTCTTTGGAAGTAAGGCCATGCTCATCATGGATCGTACCATATCTAATAGGGTACGATTTCTCCTCTCGGACACACCATTGTGTTGTGGTGTATAGGGAGGTGTCCATTGTGAGCATATCCCACATTCAGTTAGATAATTCAGAAAATCATCTGAAAGATATTCGCCACCTCGATCAGATCGAAGTGTCTTTATTTTCTTTCCTAATTGATTTTATACTTCATTCTTGAAGCATTTGAATTTCTCAAAAGCTTCTGACTTGTGCTTCATCAAGTAGATGTAACCATATCGGGTATGGTCATCTATGAAGCTTATGAAGAATCTGAATCCTCCTCTTGCTTGGACTGACATAGGACCACATACATCTGAATGAATGAGTCCTAGAGTGTCTGATACACGCTCACCTTTATTGCTAAAGGGTGTCTTTGTCATTTTACCTTTTAAACATGATTCGCATGTTTCCAATGATTCGGGATCGATTGGATCTATAAGCCCATCTGAACGTAGCTTTAGCATGCGTCTCTTGTTTATGTGGCCTAAACGACAATGCCACAAGTAAGTTGAATTATCTAGCTTATGTCTTTTGGTATCAATTGCAAAAGCAGAAATTTTGTTATCTAACACATAAATCCCATTTTGTGAAATTCCTAAAAAATAAAAGATCGAATCTTTATAAAAATTGCAACTCTTGTCTTTTATTGAAATATGAAAACTGTCGTCAACAAGACGGCTAATAGAAATAATGTTGCGAGACATTTGAGGAACGTATAAACAATTCCTTAATTCTATTACAAGACTAGAGGGCAAATTTAAAACATAATCTCCAATTGCGAGGGCGGCAACTCTTGCTCCATTTCCTACTCGCAAGCTTATGCTTTCTTTCTTTAGTTCTCTAGTCTGATTTAGCTCCTGCATATTTGTACAAATATGAGATCCACATCCGGTATCTAATACCCAAGATTCAGACAGTGAAACTGTATTTATTTTAATATAAAACATACCAGATGTTGAAGCACCGCCATTTCCCTTCTTGAGGGAGGCTAGGTACTCCTTGCAGTTCCTCTTCCAATGCCCCAAGTCACCATAATAGTAGCACTTTACTTTGGGCCTCTTTAATTCCTTTCCCTTCGTTTCGGTGAGCTCAGCCCCCTTGCCTTTATCAAGATGGTTTGGATTGGGAGAGATCCCTTTCCTTTTTCTCGATCCTTCAATAGCAAGGGCCAGTATCTCCTCGTTTTCTTTTATAATGGGCTCGACTGACTCGAGCATATGCGCAAGCTCTACAAGAGAGGTTTGCAAGCCACTCATTTGGTAGTTCATGATGGACTGTGAGTAACTCTCGAGGAGGGACTGAAGAAGTAAGTTTTCACTTAGTTCACGGTCCATCGCATCTCCAATACTAGAAAACTTGGTGATAAGGCTGATCATCTTTGCACAATGTGCCATTACAGATGTGCCCACCTGCATCTTGCTTTTATATAACTCCTTGGTTATTTCGAAGTGCTCGCACCGAGTTTCATTCACAAATAACTCTTTTAGGTGCTTGACCATGGAATAGGCATCCATATCTGAATGTAGTTGCCTTTTAACTTCCGGTGTCAGGGATGCAAGTATGATGTCTCCAGTTTGATCATCATCAGATTTATGCTTCAAGTAAGCATAAAATTCTTGGTAGGGAGCATCATTCGTTGGGTAAGGGGGTATCGGTGTATCAAGTACATACCATTTCCTCTCGAACTTCAAAACAATTTTGAGGTTGCGATACCAGTCGGTGAAGTTTGAACCATTCAATTTGTTATCGGTAATAATGTTTCGCAGATCGGTGTTAGTCATGATTATAAGAGTGGGTTTAATTTAAACCTGAGAGTGAGAAAGAGTAAACGTATGTCATTCATTTGCTTAAATTATATCAATCTAAAATTATAGGCCTTTTAGTTTATTTTAGATAGCTCCCACTATTTTGCCAAATTAATAGCCCTCCATATTAATTCGAAGAATTTCACAAATCCTTTAGTGAGCTAGGATCCTAACTCCTGAGATTTCGCCTTGAGTTTACTCAACAAGCTAGTCTCATTCATTAGGTAGATTCATGTAATCAATCACATCTTTAATGTGATTCCTAGGTTATTGGGTTACTAACCACATTAGTAACTAATATGCTATTCATATTAATCCCAACCGTCTTGCCCATTAGTTTATGATAACATGAGTTTACTCATCCAATTATCATAATCTAATTTAAGTATTACCCCATATTCATGAAAAATGATTTTCGATAATTCAGGTGTTACCGAAAGGACCCTGAGCTTGAGTTTACTCAACAACCCAAAAGCCCTCAGCACTGCCGGCTGATTACAATATTAGGGAGGGGCAACCGATTTTAATAACTTGTTTATTTACTTAACTTTTTAATGAGGGATTTTATTTTAGGTCTCATAATCTAACTTAGTCTTGATTTGCTTTAGCATACATCAGACACATACATTCACATTCATTGGCATTATGGACATATCATCTAAATTATTCCGTCGAGCTAGAGACGGAATAAAAGGGCAAACCTAAGGAAATACTAACTATTACATATTTCTTTTTAGGTCCTCCATCTTCTCCATGACGCCTTGAAATTACATATTAATTTCTATACTACTAAAGAAAACTTCAATTGAATTGAAGGGAATCAGATGAGAGGAGAAATTACAATAGACAGTAGAAAAGCAGGACTCGCAGGCCCTATTTCAAAAATACCAAAGACTAAAGAGGGTCCAAATATGTCCATAACTCCAAACATGCATAGACTCAATTAAATAAATTTAATTGGTTGATTACATAACTATCTTATGTAATATTTATGTTAATCACATTAACATATCAAATTAACTTTTATCCAATTTTACTTCTAATAGTTTCGTATCTTTTAGATTAATATAACTATACAAAACTTTAATTATGCACGTCTCAATTATTTTGATTTTAATTCATTTAACATTTTGATTTACAAATTGGTAAAACAAACTTTTAAACAAATCTTCATTCGATAATCAAAACAGAAAACTATCTATTTCTGAAACATATATATTTAAATATAAAAACGATTTTAAATATATATATATATATATATATATATATATATATATATATATATATATATATATCAGTTCTAAAACGGTTTTAAAACGATTTTCAGAAAATAGGAAAAACTACTATAGATTTCTGTTTTATCTTTAGAATTAATAAAACTGATTTTATCAATCTAACTATAAAACTAATAGATTTTGTTATAATGATTATCAACCAAAATAATTAGGAACATACACATAATCTGTTTTAATTAACAATTAATTAAAATTTATTTATCTTTAGAATTAATTAATCAAAACAATTTGTTAATTAATCCTAACTATAAATATTTATTCAATCCTATTGAAAAACTTCTAAATTTTCATATATGAAATAACGGATTTAACGATGGCTCTGATACCACTGTTGGAAATTAGGCTAAGGTATAACAGCGGAAATATAAATTTTTTAACCTATTTCCATTTAACCACAAGATCCGTTAACCGTTATTTCATATAAAGAAGGATAAGAAGAAATAGCTTTTAGAAGTTCTATCTACCGTTGCAAACGAAGTGCCCACAACTTCAAAAGAGATAGAAACTGTCTACCAATCTGCCCCTATCCGAAACAGACATTCCAGACCTCCGAATGACAATCCCTTCGGTGGAAACATGGAAGAATATGTCTAGAAGCTCCTGTCCAACAATCGCGACGATCCGACGGTTCAATCTCCGGGAATCCGCAAAATCGTGAACTGACCTGATGTAGGAGTAGTAAAACGAATTTCTCCCCTTTTGTTGGTTTTTCTTCTTCGAGTTCCCAAACACGAAATAAAACATGGGTGTTAGACGAGGTACCGCGGCCTAATCTCCCGGGCGGACCGGGGGGTGGACAACCTCATGGCGACGTAAGCGGTGATTGGCGCCGAAAGCAACCAATCGTGGAATCAAGCTGCTCGGCAGGACCGGAGCTCGAAGATATGGAAGAGTCGCCACCCACGAATGGGAAAATGAACACTGATCCCTTGCGGGAGACCGGTGTGGGTTCGGGAAACTTAGGTACGAGCCGAGAAGGCTAGCTCCTTTTCGGAGAAAGGCTACTAGGCACCCGGACATCGCCCGGTTATGAACCACCGGCCTCCTACTCAGCATGTTAGGCGATAACGGACTAATCGTATACTTCTTTAAGTTTAAAATTCATTTGAAACCCTTTTCTTTCTCTTTTTAGAAACCATTTTGAGCATATGATATTGAAAAGCCACCTCAGTAAAAAATCACCCATTTATGTTTATACATACACAGAGAGGGAAGAAAGAAATGATTTATTTACAACCGTATTTAAATGTTATGTTGTGTGTTTATTCTACACTAACTTATTTCCCCAAAACGAGTTTTATTTACATGGTTCGCACCTTGATTGCCGTTGGAACGATTTAGGAGCGTTTTAAAACCTCGTTTGATGAAGCTTACCCGAATCGCCGTTGGAACGACTCGAGTATTTGAAAACGTTTGAGATAAAGAACCTTTTAATAAGAAAACGTGGTTAAACATACAAGTCAATTTCATTTTGTACAAATCCTTTAAGAAAATGATTCCAAAAAAACTATTATTTGCAAAGAAAACGATTTTAATTACAATGATCCTTTAATCCGCCTTTGGAACGGATTAAGGTTTTAAAACGTGGTGTTTTAAGAAACGATTTGAAATGTCAAGAAAACACTATTTATTTACATTAAGAATCTCTAAAAAAAACCTTTTAGTTTAAATAATTAAATTGAAAACTATTTTTTTATGATTTATTTCCCCCACTTATTTAATGGACTCTCTAATGAAAAAAAACCGTAGGTAAGATGGCTAAAAATCTACCTCGGTCGTGAACCGTAGGTAAGATGGCTAAAAAGCTACCTCGGTCGTGAACCGTAGGTAAGATGGCTAAAAAGCTACCTCGGTCGTGAACCGTAGGTAAGATGGCTAAAAAGCTACCTCGGTCGTGAACCGTAGGTAAGATGGCTAAAAAGCTACCTCGGTCGTGAACCGTAGGTAAGATGGCTAAAAAGCTACCTCGGTCGTGAACCGTAGGTAAGATGGCTAAAAAGCTACTTCGGTCGTGAACCGTAGGTAAGATGGCTAAAAAGCTACCTCGGTCGTGAACCGTAGGTAAGATGGCTAAAAAGCTACCTCGGTCGTGAACCGTAGGTAAGATGGCTAAAAAGCTACCTCGGTCGTGAACCGTAGGTAAGATGGCTAAAAATCTACCTCGGTCGTGAACCGTAGGTAAGATGGCTAAAGAGCAGAAAAGTTCTTTCTAACGATTCTGGATTCTTTTAAAACACCATTGTCTGGAGCTAGTGTCTCGGAGGTTTAATGGGAACGTGTTTTGGTCTGGAATGATATCGACTAACGATTGTTTTTCTGTTGACTGTCGTCTGTACTTTGACTGGTGTCACTGTTCTGTAAAAATTGGCTGTTGTCTAGAGTTCATATCTTGACAGTATTGGTTGCTGTCTGAGAGAAATGCAGGCTGAAACGGACTGCAAATCGGAGGTCTGTGCACCTAGTAATTAATTATTTACTTTTTACCTTTATGTCAAATCGTACGTTTTTTCACTATTTACGGGAATGCCATTCCCTTTTCCTATATAAGGTGGTGGGGTTTCATTTCAACCCCACACCTTTTCTTTCTTCTTTCTCTCTCTAGACTTTGATTTTGGATTATTCCCGGGATGGATTTAGATGAATGGGATGGCACTAGAGGCATGGACGAGGTTTACGTAAACGTGGATAGAGTGGATACCTTTCACGACCCTACGACGCATTTGAGCAGGACACGCTGCAACGAGGTAAGTAATTTCTCACTTTTATTCGATTCGAACTCTAGGCTTTAGCATTCCTACACGAACATGATTTGCATGCTAACCCTTAGACTGCCTTAGAGGACTTTAGCTAGAAAACGTGAATTCCTTTATTTACAAGTAACACCTGTTTATTTTTGTAAGAATGCGCGCTATATGCATGTGAATAGTGACACTACGAATTTATGCATGCTAACAGTAAAAACGACGTGAATAGTGCACATGAATAGTGAAAACGTGAATAGTGCAAATGAGTAGTAAAAACGTGAATAGTAAAGACTTAGCTAATGCACGTGAATAGTAAGAAACGTGAATAGTGCACGTGAATAGTGCACGTGGATAGTAAAAACGTGAATAGTGCACGTGAATAGTAAAAACGTGAATAGTAAAAACTTAGCTAATGCACGTGAATAGTAAAAACGTGAATAGTAAAGACTTAGCTAATGCACGTGAATAGTAAAGTCTAATCTATGCTCCTCGTCACCGCAGACGAGGGTGGATCAAAGAATTGACTAAACCTTACGTGAATGACCCTACCGGAGAGATTTTTACAGAAAATTGGTCCTAACTGACCGGATGTCTCTAGGTTAGAAAATGAAAGAATACCTAGTCTTAACGCGTTCTTATCAATTGTATGCTTTAGGAGCTGTATTTAAATTTTCTTATCTTGTTCCTTTTTAGTTCATTGAGATTTCGGGGACCACCGCCGAGGTTCATTCGTGGTATGATAGGCTAGGAGCCGCGGCGAGAGCCCGCGTGCGTGAGTTGGGCTTCGAGCCCTTTATTGCAGCGCTGCCCCGCACCAACGGGGTATGCGATCCTTTTGGCCTACGGGCCTTGTGTGAGCGGTGGGTTGATTCGACCCACACCTTCCACCTTTCCTTTGGGGAGATGACTATCTCGCCTCGAGATTTTTCGCTATTGACCGGATTGCGAGGGAGCAACGCTCCCGTCCCTTTTCATTTTGGTATGATGCGACCGCGGGTCGACCCTGCTAGGCTCGCTGCCTTGATTGGACCGGGAGTTCGCCTATGCGCCAAGTCTACTCTGGCGAAGTTTGTTTCCACCGCGAGCCTCTTGAGTAGACGAGATTTTTGCGAGACTGACGATACCGACTTGGTGGTTCGTAGCTTCTTGGTATATGCTCTGAGTGAGACGATTTTCCACACGAATGGCGGGAAGGTACATGCGGGCCTCATTCAGGCGCTCAGCGATTTGGATGCATCGGCTTCCTACGATTGGGCGGGGGCAGGCTTAGCCTTTCTTTACAAGTTTTTGGATCTGACTTGCCGGAAGCGCAAGGACTTCGGTGGTTATATCTTTGCTTTGCTGGTACGTGACGTCTTCTTGACTTATCCGTCCTATCTTCTTCGCATTTTTCACATTCCTAGTCCTCGTTTTTACCGCAGGTGTGGGCGTATGAGAGACACATCCTTCCCAACCGGTCTCGATCTCGACCGAGAGTACTGAGGCCGCCTTTCATGACTCAGTGGAGGGATTTTGACTTGAGCGCCGAGAGGAGTCGGACAGTGTCGCGGCTTCTGGATCGGATCGACTCGCTGACCCTCACACAGGTAGATTTTGCCTAATCATGCTTGGTTTTTTGTTTGAATCTTTCTGACTTTCTCTTTGTGCATTTTTTAGATTAAGTTCCGATGGGACGACCTCGACTTCGGCCCTGGTTATACATATGTATCGATGATCCAGGAGCAGCAGTGTGTGCTCACCGGCCCCTGCGTGCGGGCGTGGTATTTAGGGGATCGAGGCATCACCGGAGTTAGGGACGCTCACTGGACGCCGGGCGAGATCCCCGTCTCTATGTTCGTGGTGCGGACCCTGCCACTATCGGTCATTCATCGGGACCTGACCCGTTGGTATGTTGGTAGAGCAGTGTGGATTCACGCCGGGGGCCGTGAGCCTTACTTGTCTACTTTGCTGAGCGCGAGGGATGCCCCGGCGGCGGCGATGGAGGTGGATCCGGTGGCGGATGTATTTTCGAGGGAGGCTGTCGCGGCAGTCTTTGGTCAGGAGGAGGTCCCGGTAAGTGATTCCATTCCCTTTTTATTTTACCCCTTTTATTCATGAGATGTTCAGAGGTTTTATGGTGTGTTTTGTTTGCAGGAGGGATCCTGGAGGAGTGCCCACTTATCTGATTTCTTCGACGGCACTCGGGCTCAGACGCCAGTGTGCGAGCAGCCCTACTATATTGGCGAGTCCTCCAGCGCTGCCCGACCGGAGAGGTCTTCCCTAGGCGTGCCTATACCAGACTATGGGAAAGATTATGCTACGACCTGCTATGACGAGTTCGGGGCACCTTACGCGGGATTTGAGGCGGCCCCTCCTATCTTCTCCTCGAGGGTCCCGTTTGATCCCTCGGACGCTTCTCTGACCACGAGAGAGACTTGTACGGATTACGTGGGGCTGTCTGGTTATCTCCGAGACCGCCTCAGCTTGCGCTGCACCGATCACCTGGTATGTATCATTACTGTACTTTAGTGTAGTGAAATGTATGCATGTATGTATGATTTATGTTTTTACCTATGCTGCCTTTTATCTGTTCTTTTTTTCTTTTTCTGTAGAGTGATCTGCATGCCCACGAGCGGAGACAGAGCGAGCTAGTGCGGGAAGCTGATGCCCGAGTTGGTCATGTGTATCAAGAGAGGAACGACCACTGGTCGGGGATGATGCGACGGGAGACTGAGGGTCGCCTTGCCGTCGAGGAGAGGGCGCGTGATGAGTCGATCAGACGCCCTGCTGCAGAGGAGAGAGCACGAGCTGCTGATGAGAGAGCACGAGTTTCTGATGAGAGAGCGCGAGTTTCTGATGAGAGAGCGCGTGCTGCCGAGGAGGCACTATCTGCGGAGCGGGCATCACACCTGAGAGATTTTGAGAACTATTGGGACTTTCCTCCGTATTAGGCTCATTATGTATTGCTTTGTAGCTTTCATTATTGCTTTGTAGCTTTCATTGTTGCTTTGTAGCTTTTATTAGGGTTTCTCCGATGTATAGCTGATGTATAGGGAGTGGGGTGGATAGTAGGTAGGCTTTTTGTGAAAAGTAGGACAAGAAATGTATAACCCGTGATTCATATTACCATGCATTCGGTAGATTATAATGATTCCAATCATTCTCGTCAAATATATTCATGCCTCTATTTATTTACAAACAATAGAAATACTTAGTCTCTTATACATTGTTTTTGTAATTGCTCAAGTCATAACTATTGTTACCAGGACCCGCCTTTCGGTTTTTGGATCCCGGCGATTTTTCTCCTCTCCTTTTACTATCCCGGAATTTTTAAATGAGTGCCCTTTCGGGTTTTCACCCATTGGGATTTCCCTTATTGTTGCATAGGTCGCCCTTTGCGGGTTTTCAACCTATCGGGAGCTTTTCTTTATTTTTCTTTTTTTTTACGAAAAGTATTTCTTAAGCCTATCCAGGTTGGTAGGTTCGGAGAATTCCATGCCGTCCATTGTGGTTAACTTCACCGCTCCTTTGCTTAGTATCTTCTTCACGACGAATGGTCCTTCCCAGTTAGGCCTGAACTTCCCCCTCGGGTCGGTGTGCGTCACACGGATCTGTTTCAGCACCAAATCTCCTTCTTTGATAGGGCTGGTCTTGACTTTTTTATTGAAAGCCCGAGCCATCCTTCTTTGATATAACTGTACATGGTAAAGGGCTTCCATCCTTTTCTCATCAACTAAAGCCAACTGCTCATATCGCCTCTTCACCCATTCCGTTTCGGGAATTTCTGCTTCCACTGCGATTCTCAACGATCGCTTTTCGATCTCAATCGGCAGGACTGCTTCTGTTCCGTATACCAAGGAGAATGGCGTTGCCCCAGTCGAGGTTCTGATTGTCGTGCGATAAGCCCACAACGCGAGTGGGAGGTGCTCATGCCAGTTCCGATGTGATTCCACCGTCTTTACGAGAATCCTTTTAAGGTTCTTATTAGCTGCTTCTACTGCCCCATTAGCCTGTGGACGGTACAGAGAAGACCTGTGATGTTCAATGCCATATTCTCGGAAAAGATTCCTTACTTCCCCCTGAAACTGGACTCCGTTATCCGTGATCATGTGATGAGGCACTCCGAACCTGGTGATCAAGTGTTTTTCAATGAACTTTCTCATCTGCTTGGATCCCAGTTTGCTAAACGACTCTGCTTCTACCCATTTGGTGAAATAATCGATGGCGACTGCAATAAACTTATGTCCATTTGAAGCATTAGGCCTTACTTCGCCGATGATGTCAATGCCCCAGGCAGCGAATGGCCAAATAGGTGCTAGCACATGTAGTTCCATGGCCGGAAGATGACTGCAATCGCCGTGGATTTGAAAATCGTGACATTTCTTTGCATACACGTTACAATCTCTTTCCATGGTGAGCCAATAGAAGCCTTGTCTGATAATTTTCTTAGCTAGTACTGCTCCTCCCATATGGGCTCCACAAATTTCCGAATGTACTGATTCCATTGCCTCGCGGGCTTCTCCCGCATCCAAGCATCTGAGTTGTAATCCATCAACGTGCCTTTTGTAAAGCAAGTCGTTGTGGATGACGAACTGACGAGGTAGCCTTCTAATCACAGCTTGATCCCTAGGTTCTGACTCTGCCGGATATGTCCCATCTTTCATGAAGTTCATGATATCGAAATACCATGGTTTTTCATCTGTCCCTAACAGCATTACATCCTCGTAACATGGTTTGTGAGATCTTCTCAATACCAACGGCTTCGAAGCAAGGTTCCGGGGGTTGTCCCAAACTGACACCAAAGTAGCCAAGGCATCCGCCGCCTGGTTCTGTGCTCGAGGAATATGATAGAAACGACATTCCTTGAATCTTTGTGCCAACCCTTCTAGCTGATCTAGATATGGACGTAGTCTTTCTTCTCTTACCTCCCAGTTTCCTTGTGCCTGTTCAATGATCAACTTTGAGTCCCCCCAGATTTCGACATATGACGCTCCCAGTGCCGCTAATGACTCTAAGCCATAAATGCACACTTCATACTCAGCCATATTATTGGTGAGAGGGAAGGATAACTTCTTGGCCATCGGGATCCTTTCTCCTTCCGGTGAGGTAAGTAGTACTCCTACTCCGGCTCCATTCGAATTAACTGCTCCGTCGAAGAACATTTTCCACGGTATAACTTCGATTGCGTTCAAGTGCTCATCGGGGAAATCATAACTTATCTCTTCTTCCTCTGCGTTCAGGGGCTGGTTGGCCAGAAATTCTGCCACGGCCCTCCCTTTGATAACCTTCTTCGTCACATATTCAATGTCAAACTCGGACAAAAGTAACAACCATCTGGCTAACTTCCCCGTCAAGGATGGAGTTCGGTATAGATACTTCACGGGGTCCATCCGAGAAATAATGATCACTTTATACGATTGGAAATAGTGCCGCAGTTTCTTTGTCAACCATACCACTGCCACACATGTCTTTTCGATCATGTTGTACTTGAGCTCGTACTCCAGGAACTTCTTACTCAAATAATACACCGCGTGCTCCACACCGGTGTCTCCCTCTTGAGCCAACATTGCCCCAATAGATCGCTCCTCGATCGCTACATAGAGGAGAAGCGACTTCCCTAGTTTAGGCGGTCTCAGCACTGGCGGATTAGACAAATAGTTCCGGACGCTCTCCAAAGCTTGTTGACACTTATCATTCCAGATGGTGGGTTGGTCTTTCCTTAACAACTTAAAGATTGGCTCGCAGATTGCGGTGAGTCTCGCTATGAACCGACTGATATATTGAACCTGCCCCAGAAACCCTCTCACTTCTTTCTCATTTTTCGGCACCGGCATCTCCTGTATAGCCTTCACTTTATCAGGATCCACCTCGATTCCCTTATTTCCGATTACATAGCCTAAGATTTTCCCCGACGAAACGCCGAAAAAGCACTTCTTCGGGTTTAACCTTAGCTTGAATTCTGCAATTCGGGCCAAAAACTTCTCGAGCGCGGCAAAATGCCCTTCTCTTGTCTCTGATTTGACCATTATATCGTCCACATAGACTTATACCTCCTTGTGTATCATATCATGGAACAGTGCTGTGGCCATTCTCTGATAAGTTGCCCCGACATTTTTCAACCCAAACGGCATTACTCTGTAACAGTATGTCCCCCACTCAGTTGTGAACGAGGTTTTTGCTTTGTGCTTTTCGGCCATCTGAACTTGCATGTAGCCCATAAAACCATCCACATTCGTGTGTAATACACTTGACGCTGCACTGTCGATCAATACGTCGATATGAGGTAATGCGAACTCATCCTTGGGGCATGCCTTGTTAAGATCTCTGTAATCGACGCACATCCTCACTTTGCCGTCCTTCTTCGCAATTGGTACCACATTTGCGACCCAAAGGGGATAGTCGATCACTTCGATGAATCCTGCTTCTAACTGCTTCTTCACCTCCTCCCTGATCTTATCTGCCCATTCGGGTCTCATACGCCGGAGCTTCTGCTTTACGGGCTTTACTTCGGGATAAGTTGGAATGCGGTGAGTTACGATAGATTGATCAATTCCAGGCATGTCTTCGTATGTCCAAGCGAATACAATTTCGTATTTTTTAATTATTCTCTCAAATTCTTTTCTCTCTTCAATAGTTAATGCTTGAGCAATTTGTATAAGTTTAGGATTTTCATCCGTACCAAGATTGAAAGTTGACATTTCTATCGTATTGATTTCAAATGTAGGCATGTTATATGAATGAGAATGCTTGGAATGATCATGATCAACATCAAGCAAGTAAGCAAAATCAGAATTCATTTCATTGATAGCATGGGTGATTACATCATCTGATTCAAACAAAGCAGTAATACAATTTTCATCATCAGGGTTCTCGGGTTTTTCGTGAATTTTGGAGGTACTAGGCTCATCTCCCGCTCCCATAGTCGCTTCGATGGTGATGACCTGCTCCTCGGCATTTAAATCCAGCATCATGATCTCCTCGACAAAGCAGCTCGCCTTTCCTTTGCCCCAGTCGGCAACATCATTGAAGATTTCGAACCCTGGCAGAATCTTCCCTTCCGTGCTAGTCCATGCCTCGGGGGTTCCTGAATATGCCTTCCCATGCCCCTCGCTCACAAAATACTTCCTCAAGCCTACTTTTCCTTCAGCACTCGCATTGGACGGACTCCCCCGCTCATATCCCAAACCCCTCCGGGTTTTCTGACTCTTAAAGTCCGGAAACTCTGGCAGCCCCTGATGGTATGCTCCTAAACCCATTCCCGGGATGAAACCTCCCTTCATCATTTTCACCACATCGGTGGTCATGCTCGACTCATAAATCCCGGAGACTTGGAATCCGGAGAAAAGTTGAGGCTCAATTCCCAGTGCTGCCACCGAGCTCAATTTCTCAGCTCTAATTGTTACTATCTCCTCCCTGAAGGGGAACTTAATCATTTGGTGGAGCGTGGAGGGCACACCTCCTAACTTATGGAACCAAGGGCGTCCCAACAGCACAGCAAAAGTTACCGGGATATCCAACACCGTGAACTCAGTTTCTTCCTCGTGCGGCCCCACTTTCAACTTGGCCTTGAAGACTCCTTCAATGTGCCTACGGCTGTCGTCATATGCTCTAATCACTATTTCAGAGGCCGTCAAGTCTCCTCTTTCCACTCCCAACTTCGACAAGAGTTTCAACGGACAAACATTAATGGCCGATCCATCATCGACCATCACACAGCTAGTCTTCTTCCCGTTAATTTCCGCTCGGATATACAATGGCTTATTATGAGCCTTCCCCTCTTCTGGGAGATCCTCATCGGTAAATGTGATCTCAGTCTTCTTTCGAGCCATAATTGCCCCTACTAGCGCTGCTGGCTCAGTATCGGTGGAAATAACCAAATTCTGCAACTCCTTCATCAGGTTCTCACGATGGTACTTGGAATGGCATAAAACTTCCCAGACCGTAGACTTAGCTTGCGTCTTCTTCAACTGCTCAAGAACTTGGTCATCAGGCTTAGGAGCCGACCCTTCTCCAATCTCAGTCTCTACCATTGGTGCCTTTCCCTCGGCCACACGACCTGATCTCGTCATTACCGCAATTTCCGGCTCATCATCCGATTCGTCCCAAATGTTAATAGGAACCCTTCGATTGGCATCCTCCTCGTCCGAGGAACTCTCCCAAATTTCCACGACCATTAAATCCATGACGTGAGGAACACTCGAATTCAGGAAAAAGGGATCCGCCGATCCGTACAAAGCCCAACCTATCAACTCATCATAGTCACGGAGGGACACCCGGCTCATCCTCCTTGCAGCCAACGGAATAGCACCTCGTTGTATGCACATAAGCTGCACCTTATCGCTCATTGTCTCATTACACTGCTCATAACGGTGCCTCCACCTTCTAGCATAATCCACAAAATGTTCCTCGGGGAATTGCCTAATCCTGTCCAGATCATCCAGGGATCCCGTCCATGGAATGTACATTTCATATCTCGCCATAAAGGCACTTCGGAGCGGTATCCAATGACCCATCTCCTCCTCTGATAGACCCTGATGCCACAATAAGGCTTCACCCATCAAGGTTTCCGGAAAGTGTTCATGCAACTCACACTGCGGAAATCCGGCGTCATACATATGATTACGAAATATCCTCGCATGCTCCACAGGATCCTGGTATCCACCATACCTAGGCATTGCTAACACCGCATCAGGTGTTTGGTAAGACGGGGAGTCAGGGGTTTGCTCTGCCAGCATCCATACTGTATACTCCTTGATAAATCTTTTCGTCATTGCCGCCCAATCGGTCTTAACATACATCGACAACGACATGTACCACATTAACGGTTCACCCATCAACGAATTACAAAACAAGCTAGTGATCTCTTCTTCTTTAAAACCCAAGGGTGCCATAGCCGACAAGTAAAAATGAAGGTGTTCCATAGGATCCTTATTGCCATTATACTTGCTAACCCTCCGTAGCGGACGCTTGATAGGTCCAATCTGCATTGCGAAGCGCTCTGCGGCCCTGTCCTCGGCTCTTTGGTACTTTTCTAAGAATAAATCTGATAATTGATCCCAATCATGCTTGCAAGAGTCGGGTAATGAGTGGAACCATTCCAAAGGCTCGCCTACCAGCGAATGATGAAACCGCTGAGCAATCTCATCTACTCCGAAGGATTCAATAAACATGTTGTGCATATATTCACGCAAGTGCACCTCGGGATCTCTTCCTCCACTAAACAAACTCAAATCTGGCACAATAGTCCGAGACGACCCTTATCCGGTCTCTTCAGCACTATCCTCATCATACGGAGCCCCACCATCCGAGCCTTCCCCCATCGGTTCATCCTCTTGTTCTTCACCAAGGAAGGACACATACAGACCATTTCCTACATTGCTCTTTTCATCGGAGTCCAACAACTCCTCTACATTTTCCTCGAAGGATTCCATCACTACAGTTTCTGTCAAACCAACTCCGATCGTACTCACCCTATGATTAGGCAATGGATTACGCCTAATGGAAGGGTTCGCTGACGAAGGATCAGCTATCTTCTTCTCTTTGATTAAATCTTGGATTTCGTGTTTCAACCTCTCGCAATTCTCAATTGTATGCCCATAACTGCTATGGAATTCACAATACCCTCTAGCCTGTATCTGCGGAGTAGGTTGAGCTTTGTTATACGGGGTAAGGGCTTTCAACAATCCCTTTTTCTGCAGATGCTCAAAAACTTTTGCGTAGGTCTGATCGAACTTGGCGAACCGCCTCTTTTCAATAGCATTAAGATCAACCACTTTCACTGCTGCGGATTCCATACTCGCACTAGGCCCTCCGGCACTATACCCAGACTTCGTCCACTTGGTATAAGCTTTCTTTGGCTCCCCATCCCTTTCAACAGTCAAGGCACAACTATACATCTGATTGAAATCAGTAAATGGCATATACCGCAACTCATTCTTGATATACGGCAACGTGTTGCCAACCACCATTCGGATCTGATCCTGCTCGAGCGGCTTTTGTTTCATCACTGCGGCCTTAGCCCTCCATCTTTTCACAAAATCGGAAAAGGATTCCCCAGCCTGCTGCTTAGTGCTCTCTAATTCTTTTAAAGTGACCTCCAGCATGGTGTTAAAGCTATACTGAGCGATGAACGACTTTGCTAATTCCTTCCAATCCCTCTTTGTTACCATCGGCAATGCATGAAACCATGTGAGGGCAGCCCCCTCTAGATAGGTGTTAAACAGCCCCAGGACTTGATCCTCAGTCAGGATCGTGTGCTTCATCACAGTAACATACTGATTCATGTGAGCGGTGGGATCTCCAGTTCCATCGAACTTTTTCATGTCGGGGAGACGAAATTTCAGAGGCAAAGCTGTTGCCGACAAACAATTCTTCAAGTTATAGAAGTCCTGATTTTCGGAACTTCCTCCACGCAAGTCCTGCACTTCCTGTGTGATGTGTTGCTTCCACTCCTCTTCCTTAGCTTTCTCCTTTTCCAGCTGTTTTCGGATATAATCCTGATAATCCTCCTCATTCCCAAAGCGAGGGCCATCGTTCACCTCATTCTCAGCACGCTTACTACCACTCTTGTTGTCCTTCAGTGCTAACTCAGCTAGCTGGGCCAAGATTGCGGCCAGCTGACCATTGATATTGTTCACAGAGTTTTCTAATTCAGCCACTTTCTCGTCGGTCGCAGACATACTGACGGAGGACTGAGTATACCCAGACGAAGATGATTCAGAAGCCACAACTACTGATTCTGAACTGTCTACTCGTAGTTGATCAAACTATCTGACAAGCCGATCACTCTCGCGAAACTACAACCGCTTAATGATGACGTCTGTGCGAACGATATCCATTAGTATGTATGCATGATTTTTATATGCATGATTCGTGGTGTGTGCGTTTATTTATTTATAATTATAAGATAAGAAGAACAAACGTTAGTTCTATTTACACGTATCACAACATCTCTCTTCCACCCTTATTCCTCCACACACTCGTTGGTCCAGGTCTCTTTCCTAGGATTTTGGTTTGGGGCTCACATTGCGGTCCGGGGGACGCGTGATGCCGTCGATTATTGCGGGAAAGTAAATCATCCATCAGACAATACAGTTCGTTTTGACGTATCAATGTTCAGTGACTAAGAAATCGACTAAGTTGGATTGTCCTTTCAGAATAACTCGTCTTTCGTCCTTTCGTGAGACGCATTAGTTCGGGTTTTGACTCCCTTTGAGCGCATCTCAGTTTTTAGACGGGGTACGAGTTATTCTTCTAGTCCGATCGTTCGTTATCGTCAATGACTCGTTCCCTTTTGTTCGCGCGGGTTTGTGTCTCGATTTTTGGATTACAACGGGATCTTTTGGATCTATCGAGAGACATAACCATGTGTTCATTTAGTGATGGAATCACTTTTGGATTTTATTTTAGGGAACGGACTCATCGCGTAACGCGTTTGTTCTTAGCATCGAGGATCCGTTTGCTCATTTTAGCTACATGAAAAGACGGCGAGTCTTATTTTGAGCGCACGGTAACCTTTCGGCTAGCAACAGTTCGTTGTTCTTCCCAATCCTACGGGATATATCATCTTAGTGTGGTTATAGAAAATCAACGTTTCGTTGAATCGCATGTTTATTCAAAGCGAGGACATCACCGTTCTCTTTCCTTTAGGCACGAATTAAGCAAACACGTACATCGGGCCATATTTCTTGCAGTTTTGGTAACGGTCGAAATGATCGAGTCGTTAGTCAAAACCCGCAGTCTCGTCCATATGGCGCAATTATATGGTTTGGCTTGATTCGGCTTTGTGATTTTAAACGGGGTATACACTCGTTCGAGGCACGTACTCAACGACATTGGTTTATTTTCTTTAACTACTCTCGGTATTGATATATATCGTAGATTCGGAATGATTTTGGTCATTTAGTTCATTTTTCTCTTCTTTATTTTCTTAGTCATCTGTACGGACACATCCATTTCTCTTAAGAACGACACGAGGCATAACGTAAAAGCTCGTCTTTCATTTGGAAGGGACGGGCTACTTGTGCGAAACTTTTCACGTTATGACAGGGTCGTTCAGGACAGAAATGTTCTTCGTTTTCGTTTCGTCTTGATCTCGTTTTATCCCAATTTATTTAAAGAATGTGAATAACGGCTACTGTTAATATAGTCTTTTGTATCGAGATGTAATTATCCTTAATACCAAACCGATTCATACTAATATGTGCTTACGTCATAACACATTTCCTGAACACGTGCCTTCATCGGGACACCGAAAGGGACAAGGCGGGTCGCACATGTTCATTCACATGAGATGACTAAGTCATTTTTAGTTCAAATCGTTTCGATGTTTTTTAGGGTAATTAGTATGTCGATTCATAAGTATATATTAACACATCGTCCCATTTTCTTTACATACTTTAGGATTAGATACGTATCATGGCGGTTTGAAAACACGAACTGATTCATTTATCACATCAAAAATAGTAACGGGTAATCCTATGGAAACTTCTAAGGCTACTATATGCTGACACGACTGACCGCGGGACCTCACAGGACCGCACAGATTCGCCCCTAACGAATGGATGGGGACCCTCTGGCGCCTTACTGTAAGGGGGAACTTACGCTAGCCTCTTTCGAGCGACGAATGGACTCTCGCTAGAGGTTTCGCGGAAACTACCCAAAGGGTTTGCAATAATGCATATGAATGCATACGAAAAGAAGTAAAACGATCCGTCCCCGTTAAGGGCTTAATACACGCCTTTCGGAATCAAATTTCTCGCTTCCCCAGCAGAGTCGCCACTTGTTAGACGAGGTGCCACGGCCTAATCTCCCGGGCGGACCGGGGGGTGGACAACCTCATGGCGACGTAAGCGGTGATTGGCGCCGAAAGCAACCAATCGTGGAATCAAGCTGCTCGGCAGGACCGGAGCTCGGAGATATGAAAGAGTCGCCACCCACGAATGGGAAAATGAACACCGATCCCTTGCGGGAGACCGGTGTGGGTTCGGGAAACTTAGGTACGAGCCGAGAAGGCTAGCTCCTTTTCGGAGAAAGGCTACTAGGCACCCGGACATCGCCCGGTTATGAACCACCGGCCTCCTACTCAGCATGTTAGGCGATAACGGACTAATCGTATACTTCTTTAAGTTTAAAATTCATTTGAAACCCTTTTCTTTCTCTTTTTAGAAACCATTTTGAGCATATGATATTGAAAAGCCACCTCAGTAAAGAATCACCCATTTATGTTTATACATACATAGAGAGGGAAGAAAGAAATGATTTATTTACAACCGTATTTAAATGTTATGTTGTGTGTTTATTCTACACTAACTTATTTCCCCAAAACGAGTTTTATTTACATGGTTCGCACCTTGATTGCCGTTGGAACGATTTAGGAGCATTTTAAAACCTCGTTTGATGAAGCTTACCCGAATCGCCGTTGGAACGACTCGAGTATTTGAAAACGTTTGAGATAAAGAACCTTTTAATAAGAAAACGTGGTTAAACATACAAGTCAATTTCATTTTGTACAAATCCTTTAAGAAAATGATTCCAAAAAAACTATTATTTGCAAAGAAAACGATTTTAATTACAATGATCCTTTAATCCGCCTTTGGAACGGATTAAGGTTTTAAAACGTGGTGTTTTAAGAAACGATTTGAAATGTCAAGAAAGCACTATTTATTTACATTAAGAATCTCTAAAAAAAACCTTTTAGTTTAAATAATTAAATTGAAAACTATTTTTTTGTGATTTATTTCCCCCACTTATTTAATGGACTCTCTAATTGTTATAATTACAATAATAAACTTATTTTAACTAATATTTACACTTAAATAAAGCCCATTTGAAATATGGACCCAAGAATGGGCTCAAAGGGTAAAGAAAATAATTTGTACATGCGTATATACATTTAAATCAAAAATAGAATATAAAATAAGAGTTAATACAAAAGAAGCTATATGTATATATAAAAATAATAGGTACAATATATCTATACTTTGAAAATGTGAAAATAATAAGTAAATCCTATAACTAAGAAAATAATTCTTATCCAAAAATAATTTTATTCAATAATCACTAAAACAACCCAAATGTTCCAAAAACTATACATATACATAACTACTATAGTTTTAAATACCAAAAATACCATATGCTGATATATATTAATTATTTCTCAAAATACCAAATAACTAACATTTAAAACATAACCCAAATTAATAAAAAGGAATACATATATATACTTATACTTATATTGTAAAATGGAATAAATAATAATATACAAATATTCTAGAATGATTATATATGCTAGAGTTCTAAAATAATTTGAAAAACATATATTACATATTTATATATATGTACTAGGGATTAAAAGTTTAAAAGTTAAGAAAAAGGGACTGAAATGGCATTTTTTACATTTTTGGCAGATTTACAGACGGAAAGTCCGTCGGTAAACAGCATTTAGTGACAGAATAGGTAAATTACAGCAGTACTCCTAAATGTTTCCAGATTTATTCAAAAGCTTTAAATTAAATCTAATTCAATCGTTTTGGGTTTCCGAACTACCAAAGATGGATCATAGTCGAAAACGGAAATTCCTAAACGACGTTTTTTATTTCAAAACATTATTTGGAAATTCCTTTTAAATTAAAAACTTGTAATTACAACATTTTCGATACCCGAACTACCTTTTATCGGATCACGGTTCGTATTGGGACATCAAAACGAGGTTTTTTATTTTAAAACAAAACCGAATTTTATTTAACACGAAACGAAAATTAAATAAATACGCTAATTAAATAAAATGTGACAAAATAAATAAATGACTAAATGAATAAAAACTATAGCATAAAAATAGAAGAAGAGAATAAATTAAATAAAATAAAGAGTCTAGTCCTCGGATAATACCTTGAATTCGGTATCTGACAGTTGAAGCCGATTGATTCCACGAACCACGAGCTCCCGTTTTTTATAAAAAATTTAGTAAAAATTGAACTTAGGAAATTTAGAGATTTTCAAGTTTTAGGAAAAAAAATGTTTTTTCCTAAAAAAATCAACTTCCTCTCTCTAGAAAAATATCTAGTGTGACAAGCTCTCTAAGGATTCCTCCTCCCTTTCTCCTCTTTTTTTCTCCTTTTTTGCATGGGGATCCGTGCCTTTTTATAGGCAAACGGGTCCCCAGACCAATGGGCGACGCCCAAAAGAAATTGGGCGTCGCCCATTGGGGTTGGGCGGCCGCCCAACCTAGTGTTGGGCTACCGCCCAACCTTGTTGGGCGGCCGCCCAACATTTGTTGGGCGATCGCCCAACAATCGTTGGGCGATCGCCCAACGGCGTTGGGCGAGCGCCCAACGCTAGGTTGGGCGCCCGCGCCCAACCTCCGTCGGGCGTTCGCTCGACGGGGCGTGCCTCGAGCCATCGGGCGTGCGCACCCTGCGGTCGCCGAGCGCGCGTCTAGCGCCGCCGGACGCTCACACGTCGCGGCCGCCGAACGCGCGCTTCGCGCTACCGGGCACGTGCGCTCAGCGGCCCACGAGAGCACGCCCCGTGCCACCGGACCCGGGCACTGCTCGGACGTCGAGAGCGTGCCACTTGCGGTGCGTCCGACGGACGCCGAGCGCACGTCCCGCGCCGCCGAGCGGGCGTTCGACCATTGTCGTCCGCGTGCCGGATGCCGCTAAGCACCCGCGTCGTGCCGCTAATTTTCCTTCGCTTATTATTCTTTATATATTTTTCAAAACTTCCGGAATCAATCGCTTCAACCGTCTTGTTTTCAGGTTTTCGTCACAGGTCCTCCGACTCGGTGTCTACAACGGGAAGATTAATTTAGTATCAACCGTTGAATAGCAACCAAAGTAGATTGCCTCTAACTAATCAACACAAGATCAAGGATAAAAGAAATAGATGAAAATCAATTGATCAAACGAAGCCGTAGAGAAATCTCGTCCTCGAACTAGGGGTGTCGAATTTTCTCTCTCTTGGACTAGGTGAATTTCGAAAATCACAAGTAGGGTATGGCTTGCTTGGATTTCGAAAATCTCAAGGGAAGGGGTATTTATAATCTCTTGTATCTAATCCCTAGTTAGATAGAATTAGGTTACTGAATAGGAATTCCATTCGGAATAGAATTCCTAATTATTATCTCACTATATATCTAATATATTAAGGATAATAATAATAACCTTATTGGATAATAATAGGAGTATATTAATCTAATTAAAACTCCTAACTTAATTATCTCTTAATTAATTTAATTCATATTCCTAATCTAATTAGGATTAACAAAATCAAATTAATTATTCATATATATCACTACATGAATTTCGACCCCCTTATGTCCATGGGCCTTATTGGGCTCAATTGGGCTTCTATCAATTAATTAACATCTATCTCTCTTTTAGGTTCCAAGTCTTATGTGTGATCCATTAGGTTCTTATTGCTTCTAGCCGTATGCAACGTTATTAAATTAATTTTCAAAGAATTATATTTAATCTTTGCATAACGGAATGATGTACAGAGTATGTGATTAGCAAGTCCGTAATCATTCCCCCAGAGCTATAAGAAGACAGGTTGATTCTGTCGTTAACCTTTCCGTATTAGTTACAGTATAATTCGATCCTTTATCAACTACATCCTTGAACTGAATCTTATGACTATGGGTGATGTCAAGTCACATATAGCGAGACGTTCGTTTTACTTGTACAGGCCGAGTCAACTCAAAAAGATAGGTTAAGTGAAATCTGTATTTCTTACTCTTAAGCTATCACCTTGCGAGGATTTAGAGTCGAGTCTTCCACAAGCGATCCATGGATGTATCTCCCATTTATCGGGAGTGATAAATGCTCAATCCAATATATAACGACTCCGCAATTACTTCCTGTGATACCCAACGTCTACTGTTCACACCCAGAGTCATCTCTGTTAAGGATCGTGTTACACTAGAGTCAAAGCATCACATTCCGTAATCCAGAATACCAATTAATATTCCTTTGAGTCTGAGGATTAGTTATACCTATTAATACCAATGAGATGAACATGTGACAAGGATGAATCTACCCATCCTGTTATCTCAAATCGGATCCCCAATCCTAATGAACAACGTTTCATCGGATCTATATAACTGTCCAGATATCTGTATATATGAAGCTTGTGAGATCAGCTTTCTGTCGGACAGAAGACATTGTTACATACAAGTCTCAACAGTGATATGTCAATCCTAAACATATCACTTGACTTGGGGTGGTTTTAAGTTTATCAGTTTACTATAAAGTTTTGTCTCACTTCATGCTTGTATGAACACTTTATAATCACTTTAAATAAACTTACGGATTTCCTTTTATTAGACTTTATTTAGTGCTTAAAAGGGATTGCCTTTATATAGTTATAAAACATATATCTCATTAAACAAATGATATAAAGAACAATTCATTTACATTAAGTTTGTATCCTAGAACAATTGTCTATAGGACACTAAACCCCAACAGCCTGTCACGTGCTTTGAGTGCCATCAAACTGGGCATATTAAGTCAAGCTGCCCTAATCTAAAGAAAGACAAAAAGGGAAGCAAAAAGGCAATAGTGGCCACATGGAGTGACAACGATGACTCAACATCGTCAGAAGCTGAAGCCACTGAGTCGGCAAACATATGCTTTATGGCCGATGACGCTGCTGACCATACTCAATCTGAGCATGCTGACCTCTCTGAAGAATCTGAACAGGAGGAGTACTCAAATGAGGTAACATCCTTACACTTGCTTAGAAAAGAAATCATTAACGCCCTGAGTGATTTATATACACTAACTAAAAAGTGTAATAAGAAAATAAAGGCACTCAGCAGGCGGTGTGACGAGATTGAAGAGGTCAAACTTAGTGACCTCCGATATCTTCTCCAAGACAACTCAACTTTGCATAGCAACATGAAAATTATGCACAAGTTTATCTCGGAGGTCCAATCAGATTCAAAGAAACTGAGAAAGGATGTCACAAACCTTCATAACCAAATGAAAGGTTCAAATAAATCCCATGCTGAGTACCCAGGTACTAGTCAGCATAGACAGTTCACACAATGTGACTGTTGTGGGAAAAAGGGTCATACAAGAGATGTGTGTTGGTATAACAAGTGGACTGTCCAATGTGACTTCTGCAGAAAGAAAGGACATACCACTAAGGTATGTTGGCATGCTCAGCACAATGGTGCTGACCAAAAACAAAGTCACCCCAAGAGGGTAACATTCTGTGACTTCTATGGTAAAGCTGGCCACACAATAAAAGTTTGCCGTCACAAGTTAAAACATGACTTTGCACCTGTTTATGCTAACAAACGAGGACCCAAAAAGAATTGGGTACCTAAAGATGAATGATTCAAAATGCAGGTGAGCCTGAGGTGCGTGGAGAAGTCAAAACTGTGGTATATTGACAGCGCATACTCGAGGCATATGACTGGTGATGAAACTCAGTTCATCACACTTGAGCTTAAACGAGGTGGAAACGTAAGCTTTGGAGACAATAAGAAGGGTAAGATAGTAGGATCAGGTACTATCGGAGGTAACCCCACTATTGAGTCAGTCTCCTTAGTTAAGGGTCTCAAATATAACCTATTGAGCGTAGCTCAGCTTTGTGATAGCGGTAGACAGGTTATATTTGATGCTACTCAGTGTCGGATACTCGAGGGAAAAACAAACAAATTTATTTTAACTGCCCCTCGTGTTGACAATGTCTATATGTTGAGTTTAGAAAAACAGTTTTCCAAAAATATATGCTTAATGTCTAAAGAGGATAACTCCTGGCTATGGCATAGGAGACTTGGTCATGTAAGCATGGATCTCTTAGCCAAATTAGCTAGAAAGCAATTAGTTGAGGGATTGCCCAAATTGAAATTTGAAAAAGATCAATTATGTAATGCTTGTCAGCAAGGGAAACAAACGAAAAAGTCTTTTCAAAGTAAAAACATTGTCTCAACCAAGAGACCATTGGAATTACTACACTTGGACCTTTTCGGACCTGTCCAGCCACTCAGCTTGGGCGGTAAGAAATTCTCCTTAGTCATTGTAGATGATTTCTCTCGGTATACTTGGATCATCTTGCTGAGTAGCAAGGATGAAACATTTGAGATGTTCACCACATTGATTAAAAAGCTTGAAAATGATAAAGACCTAAAAGTAGCTCATATTAGAAGAGACAATGGTGGAGAATTCAAAAACCAACCGTTTGACGAATTTTATGAAGCTGGTGGTATTGACCACAATTTCTCTGCTCCTAGAACGCCTCAACAAAATGGGGTCGTTGAAAGGAAGAACAGAACAATTGTCGAAATTGCTAGGACTATGCTGAGTGAAAATAGGCTTCCAAATTATTTCTGGGGTGAAGCTGTCCACACAGCATGCTACATACTCAATAGGGCTTTAGTTAGACCTATTTTTAAGAAAATCCCATACGAACTTTGGAAAGGACGAAAGCCCAACATTGGCTATTTTCGTGCCTTTGGGTGTAAATGTTTTATACTCAATACAAAAGATAACCTTGCAAAATTTGATGCTAAAGCTGACGAAGCGATCTTTTTAGGGTACTCAACTAACAGTAAAGCATATAGAGTATATAATAAACGAACTCAAATTGTTGAAGAGTCTATCCATATAGAGTTCGATGAAATTGACCCTGCAGGAAAGACAACTCAGTCTGCCGAAGATGAACCAAGCTCAGCTTCCGCTGACCAAACAGGAGCTACTGAGTCATCAGTACAAGGGCTGACCAAAGGTAAACACGAACACGAAATCACCTTTGCTGACTAATCTATTCATGCAGATGTTGTAGAAACACCTATTCCAGACAACTCAACATTACCCAAAGAAATAAAAATCCCAAGAGGACATTCGGAGAAGTCCATTCTTGATGCTGCTGACAACAAGCTGATGACGAGAGATCAGCTCAAAAAATATCTCAGCAATGTCGCATTTGTCTCAGTACATGAGCCAAAGAACTTTGCCGATGCTGAGCACGATGAATATTGGATCAATGCTATGCAAGAAGAGCTTGATCAATTCACAAGAAATGAGGTATGGGATTTGGTACCAAAACCTAGGAATCAAAAGACCATAGGAACTAAGTGGGTCTTTAGAAATAAACTAGATGAGCAAGGCAACGTAGTTAGAAATAAAGCCCGACTTGTAGCCCAAGGCTATAGTCAGCAAGAGGGCATAGACTACGAATAAACTTTTGCACCCGTTACTAGGTTAGAGGCTATACGTATACTGTGTGCATATGCTAGCTATATGAATTTTAAGTTATATCAAATGGATGTTAAAAGTGCTTTTCTTAATGGCCTTATAAACGAAGAGGTATATGTTAGTCAGCCTCCAGGGTTTGAAGATCCAAAATTTCCAAACCACGTTTATAAACTCAAAAAGGCCTTATATGGCCTAAAGCAAGCACCACGTGCTTGGTATGAGAGGTTGACCAACTTCCTGCTGACCAGGAATTATGTCAGAGGCAAAGCTGACACAACCTTGTTCATTAAGAAAAAGGGTAAACATACCCTGCTGGCACAAATCTATGTAGACGATATAATCTTTGGTGCTACTGATGAATCTTTGTGCAAAGAGTTTAGTAAACAGATGCAAACTGAGTTCGAGATGTCCAAGATGGGTGAACTCAACTTCTTCCTTAGACTTCAAATCAAGCAAGGTAAGAACATCATTTTCATTAGTCAGTCCAAGTACGCCAAAGAAATGCTAAAGAAATTCGATATGGAAGATTGTAAACCCATATCAACCCCAATGGGTACTGATACTGTCCTATGCAAAGATGAGAAAGGTAAATCTGTAGATAGCAAGCTGTATCGAGGTATGATTGGCTCTCTACTTTACCTTACCGCTAGTAGACCTGACATTCCGTACTCAATATATTATTGTGCAAGATATCAAGCTGACCCCAGGGAATCTGACCTTGTAGCTGTAAAAAGAATCTTTAGATATTTGCAGAGCTCAGTTAATGCAGGTTTATGGTATCCAACCTCAAATGACTTCACACTCATTGGATACACTGATGCTGACTATGGACGAGATAAGCTTGAACGTAAAAGTACTTCGGGAGGATGTCACTTCCTTGGAAGCTGTGTGGTATCTTGGTTCAGTAAGAAGCAGTCATCAGTTGCCCTGTCTACAACTGAAGCTGAGTACGTAGCTGCTGGAAGCTGTGTTGCATAAGTTCTATGGATTAAGCAACAGCTTGAGGATTATGGAGTTAAAATAGAAACAATTGAAGTCAAATGCGACAACAAAAGCGCCATTGACCTATCTAAAAACCCAATCCAGCACAGCAGAATGAAGCATGTCAGCATAAGGCATCACTTTATTAGAGATCACGTACTCAAGGGTGAGATCAAGCTGACCTACGTTCCAACAGATGAACAGCTTGCAGATATCTTCACCAAGCCTTTGG